>NW_015164241.1:162472-167611 GCF_001447785.1 Gekko japonicus
GCAAGTGATGCTCTGTCTTCTTGGTGCTTGGGGGGGGGGGTCAACAGTGGGAGGGCTTCTAATGTCCTCCTGGCCCCACTGGTGGACCTCCTGATGGCACCTGGTATTTCTGGCCACTGTGTGACACAGAGTGTTGGACTGGATGGGCCTTTGGCCTGATCCAACATTGGCATCTCTTATGTTCTTATGTTCTTATGTCCTGTGAAGTTTGCTCAAGGGAAGTAGCAGTGGCTAAGTGCGCAGACTCTAAAATGGGAGAACCCGGTTTGATTCCTCACTCCTCCACTTGCAGCTGCTGGATGACCTTGGGCAAGCCATAAATCTGACAAGAGCTGTCCTTGAAAGAGCAGTTTTAAAATGATACACCGGTGGTATATGGCACCGGAAAGGTTAGCTCGAATATATGCGGGGCTAGATGGGAAATGCTGGAAGTGCAGGCCCCAAAAGGGCTCATATTACCACGTTTGGTGGACGTGTAATGAAGTGAAACAGTATCGGAAGGAGGTTCAAAAGATGCTAGTGCAAATAACTAACATACAAATTCCGCTAGAGCCAGAAATATTTCTCCTGAATATATTCCCTGATAAATGGAAGAAAAAGGAAAAATATGTGGGTTTGCATATAGTAACGGCAGCAAGAATAGTGCTCGCAAAATATTGGAAGAGTGAACAGGTACCAAGTAGATGGGATTTGGCTAATAAAATAATTGAAGTGGTGGAAATGGATAACTTAACGCAAAAGATGCATGGAAATATGAATTCAACTTTTCAGAAAGTCTGGTCACAAGTTTATAAATGGTTGGAACATGAGATGAATCTATAAGGTGGGTAACCTAAATGACAGAAGAAGATCTGTTTAATGTTTTATGTTATTTGTTAGTTGTATGTATGTGATGTTTTTGTTTGTGACATGTGATAATAATAAAAAAATTATACTACAAAAAAAGAAAGAAAGAGCAGTTCTCTCAGAGCTCTCTCAGCCTCACCTACCTCACAGGGTGTCTGTTGTGGGGAGGGGAAGGGAAAGGAGCTTGTAAGCCACTCTGAGACTCCGAGTGAAGGGCGGGGTATAAATCCAATCTTCATCATCATCATCATCATCATCATCATCATCATCATCATCAAACGTGCAAAAAAAATCATTGTAAAGGCTCTCTAATACCATTTCTCAGTGAGGCATGTGCGCATAAGTATATGTGCATGCGTGGAAGGGTGCAAAATCAATGTCTGAACGCCTCTCCTGCATACAACTGGATTATTCAGAGTCACCCAGCAATGCTGATCAACAGTAAGAGCTATTCAAAGAAGAAGGAAGCCCTTCAAACCATGCAGAACTGACTTACGGAGGGGCTGTGGCTCAGTGGCAGAGCACCTGCCTGGCAAGCCGAAGGTCCCAGGTTCAATCCCCGGCATCTCCAGTTGAAACGATCAGACAGTAGGTGATGAGAAAGACCTCTGCCTGAGACCCTGGAGAGCTGCTGCCAGTCTGAGTAGACAATACTGACCTTGAGGGACAAAAGGTCTGATTCAACATAAGGCAGCTTCTTGTATTCATGGAATATCCCTGCCTTGAGGTGCAGCAATGGCCATGGGTTCCAATAGTCTGGAAAGGAGATTAGACCAAGGCAGCTGGAATGAGCAGGAACGCCATTCCGGCAGTAACAAGCCCAGGAGCGCAAGTCCCACCCCCAGCTCCCAGCAGCCCTCTCAGCAGCCCCCCGCCTTCCCTAGCCCTTGAAGGAGTGGGGAGGCATTTAAATGCCTCCCCGTGCCTTCCCCAGCCCTCCCGCCAAAGCGGGGGAGCCAGGCAAGGCCTGGAGAGAGCCCCCCCGCCTTAGTTATGCTAATGAGTTATGCTAATATGCTCCTGCACCTCTTTTCCTACAAAATGACCCCTGGACCAAGGCATGCAGCAGGATTGGTCACAGGCTATCAACAGAGCATCCACTTACAGAGGCTTAATAGAGCCTCCACGTTTAGAGGGGGGTCACCTTCAGGCCTTGCTAATAGGTTTTCCAAAGGCATCTGGCTGGCCACAGTTGGAAATGGGATGCTGGATCAGACAGACCTCCAGATGATCTGATGTACCAGGATGATAAATTAGCAAACCAAAGGGAGGGCAAATCTTCTCTCCTGTGTGCTGGTTTTGTCTGCACCGGATTCTATGGACAAGTCCTGGGAGAAGGGCCATCTGCAGGCCTGCTTAAGGTTTAAAGGTAAAGGTTCCCCTTGCTCAAAAGCCAGTCGAATCCGACTCTAGGGGTGCGGTGCTCATTTCCGTTTCCAAGCCGAAGAGCCAGCGCTGTCCGAAGACGTTTCCGTGGTCATGCGGTCAGCATGACTAGATGCCGAGGGGCACGGAACGCTGTTACCTATTTATCTACTTGCAATTTCTTGCTTTCGAACTGCAAGGTTGGCAGGAGCTGGGGCCAGAAACGGGAGCTCACTCCGTCATGCGGCACACTCAGATCTCAAACTGCCGAACTACCGACCTTCCGGTCTGCAGCTCAGCGTCTTAACCACTGAGCCACCGCAGGCCTGCTTAGCAGTTCTCAAAGATGGGCCACATCGGGGTTGCTGAACTAGATGGACCACTGTGGTCTAATTCAGCGCAGTGATTTTGCAGTCCAGCCCAGTGCCTCTCATTACAATGCTCTCTCACATCATACCTAGAAATTTAGTCACAGATTTAAACTGTGGGGGGGGATACCTCTGGAGTTTGATATCACTGGCATCCATGTGTTTACTCTGGGATTAACCACCCACTCCCAACCTTATCATTATTAGCTTAAAAGCTAAGGTATCTGAATTTTCTGAATTGCCAGAAATAATCCATCACAGGAAACGTTTGAGTGCTGACATCTGACAAAAAAACAGAAAAAAGATGCAGATTTGGAGGCTATTTGCAAAATACATTATGGAAATACATTCTTGGGGACAATTAAATACAGGGATTTATTGACTGGCTGAGCGTTAGCTCCAGTGAGTTTCACTGGCATACATGACTTCAGGAAATTCTCAGGAAAATGTAGATTAATTATCTCACACACCAGAACAAATCCACCACCACCACCCTTGCTCAGGCTTTGAAGAACTTGTTGCATAAAAACAACAGCCAAAACCAAAATATAGACCCAGGTTTGCATTTTTAATGCAATGTTTAGTGTATTATTATTATTACAGTCTCAAGACCAACATACAGAGTAGGCATAGTATGTGAGGGAGAGAGAAAACCCCCAGACATCATACACAAAAATAGAAATCTGAATTTAAGAACTTTTAAAATGCGATTCCTGCAATCTAAGAATTACTGTACAAAACTCAGCAACTGAATGTGCCTAGGGTGCAAAATAAGCTGGAGCCGGCCCTGCATGCAATGTTTAGTGTATTATTATTATTACAGTCTTAAGACCAACATACAGAGTAGGCATAGTATGTGAGGGAGAGGGGAAAAAATCCAGACATCATATACAAAAATAGAAATCTGAATTTAAGAACTTTTAAAATGCGATTCCTGCAATCTAAGAATTACTGCACAAAAGTCAGCAACTGAATGTGTAATCTCTGCATTCTTATCTGATAGGAGCCAGTGAAGCCTTGATTTGTTTGTATAGGTGTGCTATCGACTAATGGGGTAATAATTTTGAGCAGGGCTCTTTTTGTAGAAAAAGCCCAGCAGGAACTCATTGGCATAATAGGCCAAACCCAATAGCAGGAACTCATTAGCATATTGGGCCACACCCCTGACAGCACCGCTCATTAGCACATTAGGCCGCACCCCCATGTTACCAGAAATGTGGTTATCCAGCCACACCCACCTTTTGCTTGTTATTCTGTTTACCTTGTTTGTTGTCAAAACCCAGGGCTTTTTTTTGTAGCAGGAACTCCTTTGCATGTGAGGCCACACACCCCTAATGTAGCCAATCCTAATGAGTTTCTGCTGTTGGGTGTGGCCTATTATGCTAATGAGTTCCTGCTGGGCGTGGCCAACTTGGGAGCCAGCCGGAACTCCGTTCCTGTGCGTTCCTGCCCAAAAATAGCCCTGATTTTGAGAGGAGTCTCCCTGTAAAATGGACAACTGAAGAACATATGTTCTGCTGATTCAATCTCGGCACGGGCATAGCCTTTCAGAGTAGGGGTTTTTATTGTACCTGCCTTGAATAACCACAGATGGAAGGGCAGAACATCTAGCTAGGGCACATGCCCTTAATGCAATGTTTCTCTGGTGGCCGAAGCATAATGGGGTAGGGGAGAAGGATATTGGATTAAACGTACTTTGCAGGAGTCTGAATACATAGCATTTCAGACCAGTTCCTTCCCACCAACTTTTTAGCAATAGACCTTCTCTGAACCCCTGGTAACTTGCAGGATTACCATAATAAAGAGATGTGTTTCTGGAGAGCTGCAGAAATGTCAGCCACAGTGTTAAAGGGCCTAATCAGGGACTAATAGCATGGAATTGACAAGTCCAGGGTGTTAATTAAAGGCTCTTTGGAAAAGAACGGGAAGGCAATGCTTATGGACTAGGAACCGCAGTCGTTGGGCAAATACTGGAGACACTCCATTTAGGCTTTTCAAAAGCCTTTTCTCTCTTCCCACCAAATCTACTAGCAGAGAGAAAGGAGGGGAGAGGCTTAATTGGAGTGTAGCGAGCATTCTTTCAAGCCCACACATCCTTCATGAAAGCGAAGAAGTATTCAGGGCAACGAGGATGAATACGTATCTAGGAGGTATCCAAGCTACCTGTCTGGATCTAACTTCTCTCCCAAGCAGGGAGGGGAAGACCAGACAATATTCATTACCCGAGACTAGAGCATCGCACCCAAAGACTCGGCTGGCAATTTGCCACCCCTGTGCGAAATCAAGCCTTTCTTCCCTCTCCGTAAACTGTCCCTTTAAGAGCATGCAACCAGTAGCTAAGCCCTGTATAAGATTACCTTCATCGGGAAAAATCAGAGGGTTAGAACTGTCCATCAGAAGGCCGGGGCGTTTAAAACTAGCCAAGAGGGACACAGCGATAAGGGGGAGGGGAGTGACATAAAGAAGAGAAGAAGAGATTGGATTTATACCCCCGCCCTTCACTCGGAGTCTCAGAGCAGCTTACAAACTCCTTTCCCTTCCCCTCCCCACAAGAGGCACC
>NW_015164241.1:167744-174784 GCF_001447785.1 Gekko japonicus
ACTAACTGACTAGTTAAACATCTGAATTTAAACGACTCTGAGTGAACTGTAACAAATG
Source organism: Gekko japonicus (assembly GCF_001447785.1). Taxonomy (NCBI): domain Eukaryota; kingdom Metazoa; phylum Chordata; class Lepidosauria; order Squamata; family Gekkonidae; genus Gekko; species Gekko japonicus. Next base: position 167,803 of record NW_015164241.1, read on the forward strand.
GATGGAATGTAAATTTGTGCAACTTTTTATCTAAAACAATAAAATACTATAAATCCAAAAAAAAAGAAGAAGGCCGGGGCGTTTAAAACTAGCCAAGAGGGACACAGTGATAAGGGGGAGGGGAGTGACATAAAGAAGAGAAGAAGAGATTGGATTTCTACCTCCGCCCTTCACTCGGAGTCTCAGAGCAGCTTACAAACTCCTTTCCCTTCCCCTCCCCACAAGAGACCCCCTGTGAGGTAGGTGGGGCCGAGAGAGCTCTTTCCAGAACTGTCCTTGAGAGAACAGCTCTGACAGAACTGTGGCTTGCCCAAGGTCATCCAGCAGCTGCAAGTGGAAGCGTGGGGAATCAAACCCGGTTCTCCCAGATTAGAGTCCGCGCACTTAACCACTACACCAAAGTGGCTTAACCACTACACCAAAAAGCCCCACGATTCTGGCTCTTCTCTAAAATATTAAAGTTGCCATACTCAGAGCAGAGCATGGGCAAGGGAGGCCCTGTTCTTGCACCTCTGTGGCATGCCGTCTTACCTACCATCACAACGGGGACATCTGGCAGAGCATCTTTTTGGCATGCACAAGGTCCCAGGTTCACTCTCCAATTGAAAGGATCAGGAAGCAGGTGAGATGAACGAGCTGAGTTTGGTGTAGCGGTTAGGAGCACGGACTCTAATGTGGGAGAACCGGGTTTGATTCCCAACTCCTCCACATGCAGCTGCTGGTGTGACCTTGGGTCAGTCACAAGTTCTTTCATAGCTGTTCTCTCATGGGCAGTCCTCAAAAGAGCTCTCTCAGCCCCACCTACCTCCAGGGTGTCTTGTAGGCAGGGGAAGGGAAAGGAGATTGTAAGCCACTCTGAGACGCCGAGCGAAGGGCGGGGTATAAATCCAATCTCTTATCTTCTTCTTCTCTGAGATCCTGGACAGCTACAGCCAGTTAGACAAGACTGATCCCAACAGATTAGTGTAAAGGAGCTTGACGTGTTCACTGACCGCATTTGACCATATTCAAACCAGCAGCCTTGTTACAATGGCGGTCCCCCCCAGAGAGGTACGACTGTATAACATTTGTTCCGGCTTCTACAAAAAGGTAACCAACGTAACAAGCATTTCATTTTCATTGTGTGTCAGGGTCTGCTGCCAATATGCCCTTCACTCAACCCTGATTTGATCCTCCAGTTCTGCTCCTTATTTACCCTTCAAATCCTGACTCTGCTTGTCACGATGCCCACAAAGGGCTTTTGCCGGCGCTGAAATGGAGGTTCAGAGAAATCCAGTGGAAACAGTTCAAAATTCAAACCGGGAACTCCGAAAGACGGTTTTTAAAATCCACTTCCAAAAACTTGACCTTGAGTCTTGTTGATTGAGTTTAAAGTAAGTATTCAATATTAACTTACAGAATTGCGTAACAGGGGTCATTTCCTGCCGGAGTGTGGCGGAGCAGCGCTCCGGCAATAAGGAGCCCGGGGCTCCCCCCCCCCCATTTAACACACCATTCTTGGCACGCCTGCACAGGCGGACGGGCCAGAGAAGGCCTGCGGAGCCCCTCGATGCTTGGGGGGACTTAAATGCCTTTCTTTCCCTTCCGCAGATGGGGAAGGGAAACGCATTCTACACATGTCTGGGTTCCCTTGCCCAATCTTCTCTAGGTGACCACCTGGAGAAAATCGGGCCGGGAACACAGGCATGTCTGCATCCCTGCCCCCCCTCCCTTTCTCCAGCCAGCCCGCCGCTTTTGCGGAGAAACTCAGGGAAAGGGGGGGATTTAAATGTCTTCTAAACACTCTATGTATTATTTTTAAAGCTGCCCCAAAGGGCAGAATTTTATTAAGTTTTAAACACAATACAGTACAATACAGAACTAAACATACAAACATTGAAACACACACATACACATAACATTGACATTGATGGGGGTAATAAATTCTCATAAGTAATACATCGGCTATGCCTAACAATAAAGAATGTTTACTATTTTTATAATAAGTGAGTATATCTCATTACAGTTCTCTCTAATTGGATTAAATAAGTACTGTTTTTCTTGTAAGTCATCTTTCAATTATATCTGCCTACATATGAGGTTAAGACGCTGAACTGCAGGCTGTGGAAGGTCAGTAGTTCAGCAGTTCGAGACCCGAGTGTGCCGCATGATGGAGTGAGCTCCCGTCCCTAGTTCCAGCTCCTGCCAACCTAGCAGTTCGAAAGCAAGAAATTGCAAGTAGATAAATAGGGACCACTTCGGTGGGAAGGTAACAGCGTTCCGTGTGCCTTGGTGTTTAGTCATGCCGACCACATGACCACGGAAACGTCTTCGGACAGTGCTGGCTCTTCAGCTTGGAAATGGAGATGAGCACCGCAACCCTAGAGTCGAACTCGACTGGCTTTCGAGCAAGGGAAACCTTTACCTTTACATATGATAATTATACCAGTTATAAAATCGAGACCATGTATTCAGAGAGACCTTTCATCAGTAAAGTCAGTTTGTCCATTTCAGCGGCTTCTAAAACTTTATTTATGTATTCTTGCCTCGTGGGTGTCTCCGGTGTCTTCCAATATTTGGCATATAAAATTCTTGCTGCAGTAGTTAAATATACAACATTCTAAACATGCCTGGGTTCCCTGCAGCCCCGGGCCACCTGGAGAAGATCGGGCAGGGAACCCAGGCAGGCTTGCACGCCTGCCCTTTGTCAGGGGGTGCGGCATATGCAAATGAGTCGTGCAAATGAGCTCCTTCCTGCACCTTTTTATGAAATGACCCCTGCTGATCACCTATGAATGCTGGGGGGGGGGGTTGGGGGGAAGAGTAAAAATACAAGCTAGAATCCCAGCCCCCCCCAGCCCCGAACTTCCAAATTCACAGACAGCTTATCCCGGTTCTCGCCCCTGCCCATATGCTAAATCCTCCTTGTGTGTTCAGAGGCATAAATATGAAAGGGGGGAAAAAACACGAAAGACAGTGCCTACATTTGCTCGTGCTCCCTGCAGCCGTGTTTGATGCTGAGCTAACCAAACACACAGCTGGGGAGAAGGGAGAGAAATATTTGTATCTGGCTGATCGTCCTGCAAGCCGGCAAGGAGACTTTGAAGAAGGGAGGTCTCGGTCGAGATGCAAATCGGCCCTTCTCCCCCCTCGACTCACGGGCCCGTGCTGAGAATTAGATTATGCAGCTCCTTCCAAGCAAGCGGAGGGTCAGAATAAATACTGCGACTCTCCGCCATCGCCTGGCTGCGATCCGATAGGGGGATTTTCGACCGAGCAAGAAAAGTCACCTTTTCATCTTGCTCATCTCCAGCTCCCTTTCAGCGCAGTGTAACTTCCCTGTGGCCGCCGTCTCTTCTGTTCCCCTCCGGATAGTTTCTTTTTTTCCCCTTGCGTGGTTTTGGATAACTCCAGTCCCCGTCGAATCGTCCCTCTGCTTTAAACAGTTCAAAAGGAGACACGCTGGGGATAACCGGCTTGGTGTAGCTCTGAGAGAACTTGTGACTGACCCAAGGTCACACCAGCAGCTGCATGTGGCGGAGTAGTCCAGTGTGGGCTAATGCTCCCAACAAACCAGTATGCAGCTTAAAGAACCAAATGGAAAGGTTCGGTCTGTGGGCCAGACGCGGCCCCCCAGGGCGTTATTTGCCCTCCTCTGATGTAAATGCACCAGCACAAGTTATGACTTGAAGGAGGGCTGAACCACCTGATATAACCAAGCATGTGGCTTGGTTGTCACCAGGGCTATTTTTGGGCAGGAACGCACAGGAACGGAGTTCCGGCTGGCTCCCGAGTTGGCCACGCCCAGCAGAAACTCATTAGCATAAGAGGCCACGCCCAACAGCAGAAACTCATTAGGATTGGCTACATTAGGGGTGTGTGGCCTAACATGCAAAAGAATTCCTGCTACAAAAAAAGCCCTGGGTTTTGGCAACAAACGAGGTAAACAGAATAAGAAGCAAAAGGTGGGTGTGGCTGGATGACCACACTTCTGGTAACATGGGGGTGTGGCCTAATGTGCTAATGAGTGGCGCTGTCAGGGGCGTGGCTTAATATGCTAATGAGTTTTGCTGTTGGGTGTGGCCTATTATGCTAACGAGTTCGTGCTAGGCTTTTTCTACAAAAAGAGCCCTGGTTGTCACCCTGACCTGGGTGGCTAGCCCAATAGCATCACATCTCAGAAGCTAAGCAGGGTCAGTCCCGGTTAGTACTTAGATGGGAGACCTCCAAGGCAACTCAGAGCATTTGCACACGGGCAGGCAACCGCAAACCACCTCTGTCTGTCTTTTGCCTTGAACATCCCATGTGGTTGGCTGTGGCTCGATGGCGCTTTCTGTCGCCAGCTTTGTTCTTGCAGCACTTCATAAGCTCGCGAGGCCACAGAATATGCAGTCTAGCAACGGGTGGGGGGAGAGACTTACCCAGCCTAACAAAGACATTATTCAACAAGCGGGATTCGTTTCTTTCCTTTTTTCAATAAGAGTTCTGCAGGCACAGAACCACCTGCCGCTCTGCACCAGTCATTCCGGAAAGATGTAATCATGATTTAATTCAAATTACTCATACTAACTTTGTGACTGAAAACACACACGCACACACGCACACAATACTTGATACTCCACAGCGTCAGGAACTCCCTGGGTTTTGTTCTCCACCGCGCTACCCGAGGAACGGTATCAAGCAAATCTCCGCGGCATTATTTTAATTGTTATTTTTCCTGATTCGCTGAAGCATTATAAAACGGCTCTAATAAAAATAATTATTAATGAATTAGCGTTGTGCCAGCTAAGGAGCCCCACCGCTCCATTCCCCCCACACACACACTCCCCGGTGTTTTCTCGGTGCTTCTCTGTGGAGGCTCATCAAAAAGAGAAGCCCGAGAGCCCCCTCCAGATGTTGGCGGTGGTCAGTGTTCCCTCTAAGCTGAGTTAGTGTGAGCCAGCTCACAGTTCTTTAGCCTCCAGCGCACACATTTTTGTCTTAGCCCAGGAAGGACGGCACCAGAGCAAACCAATGTATGCAGCAGCCAACTCGCTCGCTCACAACTTTCATGCCGGTAGCTCACAAAGTAGAAATTTTGCTCACAAGACTCCACAAGCTTAGAGGGAGCATTGTAGGCGGGGTTGCCAGCTCCAGGTCTGGAAACAGTCGGAGGGTTTGGGGGTGGAGCCAGAGAAGGGAGGGGTTTGGGGAGGGGGGGGACTTCAGTGGGGTCTAACGCCATAGAGTCCACCATCCAAAGCGGCCATTTCCTCCAAGTGAACTGATCTTTGTTGCCGGTAGATCAGTTGTAATCCCAGGAGATCTCCAACCATCTCCTGGAGGTTGGCAGCCTGAAGGACATACTATCCCACAGTTCTTTGCAAACTGTGTTTCAGGGATCCATAAGAACATAAGAGAAGCCAGTGTTGGATCACGCCAATGGCCCATCCAGTCCAACACTCTGTCACACAGTGGCCAAAAACACCAGGTGCCAACCGTCGGGTCCACAAATACAGTGCCCCCTGTAGCTGGTTCCAGCTGTACGCTCAAAGCCTTTACCACACTTCATGACTAGGGGGCCCTGTAATATCTCCAGATGTCTCCAGACCCATTCCTGAGCCAATTTTCAGGGAGAGGAACAGATTTTGTTAGTCACAAATTTTCTTAGTCTTTAAGGTGCTACTGGACCCATGCTTTTTCCTGCTGCACTGTGGGTCCTCCTCCTGGTGGGTCATAAACCCGACAGCAACAAACAGAGTTCCTAACTCTCAAAACAGGACCCAAATATAGATCTAATCCAAACAATCTAGCTAAACAATTCCTTTCCCCCCCCCCTCATTATTTCAGTGCTCTACAAGTTCCACCCATCTGTTCGGGAAGAAACAAATGTTCCCCAATAAAGCAAAATCAAAAGAAATGTATCTTTTTCTTTTTTCTTTTTCTTTTTTTGGCCAACCATTGCGATTCCCTGCTTTTTGCCTCTGTTTTTGTAAATCCATTTGTTTTGTGTACCACGCTCGCAGGGTTTTATGTGCAACATATACAATATTTATATACCCAACGTGTGTCATTTATACAAACAATGTACATTTAATGCTGATTTATTGCCGCACAAACACGGTTGGAAAGGCTTACCTATTACGAGGAAAACCAAGTACGAGGCAAGAGGAAACGATGCCCAAAGAGAGAGAGAAGGATAAAGGGCTTTGATTCACGCAGCGGAGAAGCAGGATCAAGATGGGGATTTGGAGGGGGACCGAAATGGCAGCGAATTCCACTCTCGGGAGGTCTTTGCTCCCCAGAGGAGACTGTCCATGCCCCCACCCACCCAGCTTTATCGGACATTGCGAAGTTGACACAGAGCTGAGAATCCCTGCACGCCCGCATACAAACACACAAAGCAACCTTATACTGAATCAGCAGGGTTGCCAGCTCTGGATTGGGAAACACCTGGAGGTTTTGGGGGTGGAGCCTAAGAAAGGCGCGGTCTGGGGAGGGGAGGGACCTCAGCAGGGTATAATGCCAAGTCTACACTCCCAAGCCCAGGGCTATTTTTGGGCAGGAACGCACAGGAACGGAGTTCCGGCTGGCTCCCGAGTTGGCCACGCCCAGCAGGGACTCATTAGCATAATAGGCCACACACAGCAGTAGAAACTCTTAGGATTGGCTACATTAGGGGTGTGTGGCCTAACATGCAAAGGAGTCCCTGCTACAAAAAAAGGCCCTGGGTTTTGACAACAAACAAGGTAAACAGAATAAGAAGCAAAAGGTGGGTGTGGCTGGATGAGCACACTTCTGCGAAAATGGGGTGTGTGGCCTAATATGCTAATGAGCTGTGCTGTCAGGGGTGTGTCCTAATAAGCAAATGAATTTCTGCTGTTGGGTGTGGCCTATTATGCTAATGGGTTCCTGCTGGGCTTTTCCTACAAAAAAAGCCCTGCCCAAGCCCAAACAATCCAGGCTGGTGCCGGGGCACTTGCTCCCCCCTTTCCCTTGGCCTCAGATATGTACCAACCAGCAT
>NW_015164241.1:175588-175804 GCF_001447785.1 Gekko japonicus
ACTATTCAAGGAACTATTCTTAATATTGGTGTTTTAAGACCTACAGATGTACTTTTACCTTGACAAAGTTTTATCTTATTGATTTTACATAGGCCAATAAAGGTTCTGTTCTGTTCACTCCCAAGCAGCTATTTTCTCCAGGGGAACTGATCTTGGTCATCTGGAGATCAATTATAATAGCAGGAGATCTCCAGGTGCCACTTGGAGGTTGGTAAC
>NW_015164241.1:175929-176057 GCF_001447785.1 Gekko japonicus
TCTAGTTTTGTACACCAAAGACCGTGTACAGCTCACCTCTGGGGAGTCTTCCCTATCCAAGGGCTAGTCCTCTGGCAGCTGGCTGGGAAACCCCAAAACTAAATTTGCCAGGGCAAATTACCCTGTAC
>NW_015164241.1:176187-192142 GCF_001447785.1 Gekko japonicus
GCTTAAATCCAGTTGGTACATCACATCTCTTTCTTCTGCTCTGGATTCCTGTTGGGTATTACAGGTTGAAAACACTCAGTATATCTGGGGTTAAATGTTTATGTTACTCACAGGAAGTCACATGTTTCTCATGTAACCAATGTTCTTTAGATGTAGAAGGCCTGGGAATTTTCTTCCTGATCCAGGAATTTGATTGGGACTAAAGTGTCACCCAATCAGGAGGGAGCACTCACTGGAGAAGACCCTGATGCTGGGAAAGATTGAAGGTCAAAGAAGACGGGGATGGCAAAGGATGAGATGGTTGGACAGTGTCATGGATGCAACGAACATGAAATTGAGCAAACTTCAGAGGACGGCGGAAGACAGGAGGGCCTGGCGGGAGCTGGTCCATGGGGTCGCGAAGAGTCGGACTCGACTGTGCAACTGAACAACAAAAGCGTCAAGGTGTATTACCATTTTATGGCTTCTCTTCTCGTCTTTGTTTGGTGTTCTGAAGAACAAGAAGAGCGACCATAATCTCCTCTCTTCTAGTTTTGTCTTTGTAGAGTAAGGATGTAGTAGATTAAGCTCTGTTGTTATTTTCATCCCAGTTACCCTTCCCGTGCTAGAATTTAGTAAAAACTTTATATTTTAATCACACATGGACTCTGAGTCTGAATTAGTTTACTTTGGCTCTGCTGGACTATCTTATCTCTGCTAAATACCATTTTTTTCAGTATCTCACTATCACCCAACAATCCCCCCTCCCCCCCGGTCCTCCTCTTCTTTACCAGGGAAACACTGGTCGCCTCTCCTACGCAGTGAACAAGTCTCAATCCCAGGGCTGGCCCAAAGATTTTTTGATGCCTTAGGCAAACTATGTCTTTGGAGGGTCCCCCGCTCATTGAGTAGAGAGAAAACTGAGAGATCTGGAATGAATGTTTTACTTATTGGGGGGAGGGGGCGGAGATTGGATTCTCAGAGCGGCTTACGATCCCTTTCCCTTCCCTTCCCCTCTCCACAACAGACACCCTGTGATGTAGGTGGGGCTGAGAGAGCTCTTTTAAGAGAGAACAGCTCTGTAACAACTTGTGACTGACCCAAGGTCACACCAGCAGCTGCATGTGGAGAAGTGGGGACTCAAACCCGGTTCTCCTAGATTAGAGTGCACACTCCTAACCATGACACCAAACTGGCTCTCCAAAAGGAACAGCGTAGAAAGAAAAACAGATGAACCCTTCAAAAGCCCCCCAAGTTCCATTTTGGCAGCTACCGAAGACCAGTGAACCCTTCAAAAGCCCCCCAAGTTCCATCTTGGCAGCTACCGAAGACCGGATATGGAGATTCTAGAAGCCAGAACATCAAGCTTTCCTTCAAACCAGTAAAGGAGCCTCCTGTTGCGATTCTAGAAGCCAGTTAACATCAAGCTTTCCTTCAAACCAGTAGAGGAGCCTCCTGTTACCTTTCTGGGGGCCCTCAAAACCTGGCACCCTAGCCCAGGGGTCCCCACCCTTTCTGAGCCTGCAAGCACCTTTGGAATTCCGATACAGTGTGGTGGGCACAGCCGCAAAATGGCTGCTTCAGGCAGTGAAGCCGGCTACAAAATGGCTGCCCCAGCTTACCTTCAATCGCTCAGTGGAGATCTTCTCACTGTGCTGGCAGCTTGATGCCAAAGCAACATTTTGTAGAAATCTTCACAGCCAATCAAATCTCCAATGGCCAAAAAGAAGCCTTGCTGGAGAAAAGCTCCACCTGGTCCTGCCGACTCTCTAAAAACCTTTGATGGGTACCAGGAAAGGTGTCAGTGGTAGGGTTGCCAGGTCATACCGGTCTTGTGTTGGGGGGGAGCTCCTGGCTCCGAACCTGGATCATCTGGTGCGCATGCTTTGCACGCATGCCTCATGATGACACCACCCAGAAGCTATATCATCATGCTGGGACACACTGCACAGAAGCACTCTAGCATTTTGACCAAAACTCTATGGTTACCACAGAGTTTTGGTCAAAATGCTAGAGCGTCGGCATGCAATGTGCCCAGCATGATGATATAGCTTCTGGATGATGTCATCACACCGATGCCACAGGAGGGAGCTGTTCAGGGGTAGGACTTCCCCCCTCTGGCCAGCTGGCCACCAATGGATTGGAACCCCCAAACTCAGAGGAACCCATGCCCCTACCAGGGGTCTGGCAACCCTAGACAGCGGGCACCAGGTTGGGGACCCCTGCCCTAGGCAATTGCCTAGCCTTGCACAGTGGTTGGATCGGCCCTGCTGATTCCCAAGGCAGCCTTGCTTCTCTTAAAACCACACAAGCTCTCTCTCCCCCCCCAAGTGACTTGTCTTCTTTTTGCTCATAGCGTGACAAGAACTTTGCAAGCAACATTTGCGACAAACTGGGAGGCGGAAAAATGTCCGGAACTGATGGAATGGAAGAGCGAATTAAATGAATATGTGACAATGGGGAAACTAACATCTTAACAGACCAATTTCAGAATTCCAAGAAAAATGGAATGTGTTTTTCAAATATATAGCTGATAATTATGACTAAACCGCTACAGCGGAGAATGACCAAGAAGTCGAGTCAGGCAACGTATCTTTGTAAGATTGAGTTTTTAGACATGAAGTGATGAGAGAAAGATAGAATAAAGCTATACAGAAGTGTAAAATTGAGAACATATATAAATAAGATTTATGTAAGCACGCAGGTTCTGATTGACAATCGTGATAAATTAAATTATTGTAGCATGTAGATTATGCAGTATTGTAGATGTATAGCCGTTAGATATGGTAGATGAAGTAGTTGTAGAAGAAATTATTGCTTATGTTTAGATGTAAGATGATTGTCCCTGTTTTATGTACGACTGTAATTGTATTTGGTATTATTACGGAAGATGTTATCGTTTATTTTTCTGTGTGTTTATGAAATAAAAATATCTTTAAAAAAGAACTTTGCAAGCTGAGACAGAACATTTACTTCAAAAATATCCAGTGGGATCTTAAAGACTGCCAACATTTATTTCAATATGAGCTTTCACGGGTCTCAACACACTTTGTCAGACAGACAAGTGATGGACGGATAGACAGGTAGGTGCCAACTCTCCGACGAAGCCAGCTGCCACCTGTGAATGCTCATAGTTAAATAACTCTTGTTTGTCTTTAAGGTGCCCCTGGATTTTTCTCAGGCTATGAGAGACTAACAGGGTTACCCTTTTGCAGAATCATTACCCCATTATGACTGACGGGATAAGACAAACATGGAACAGGCGCTTGACTAAGGCCACCTGGTGAGTTTGTAGATCAGAAGAACAGATTGGATTTATATGCCGCCCTTCAGTACCCGAAGGAGTCTCAGAGCGGCCTTCCCCTCCCCACAACAGACACCCTGTGAGGTAGGTGGGGCTGAGAGAGCTCTTTCGAGGACTGCTCATGAGAGAACAGCTCTGAGATAACTTGTGACTGACCCAAGGTTACACCAGCAGCTGCACGTGGAGGAGTGGGGGACTCAAACCCAGTTCTCCCAGATCAGAGTCCGTGCTCCTAACCACGACACCAAACTGGCTCTCTAGCAGAGGCGAGATTTGAGCAAGAGAATCCGTGGTTCCCAAGCTCTGTGGTTCACACTTTCGTCTTGCCAGCTGGTGAGACTTTCCTCTTTTTCGGCCTTTGTTTTTGGACATCCATTTGTTTTGTGTACCAAGCTCCCCGGGTTTTACGTGCAATGTATGAAATATTTATACACCCAGCATATATCATTTACATACACATAATGGACAGTTAATGTGGATTTACTGACCCGCAAACAATGTTGGAAAGGCACACCTATTACCTGAAAAAATCAAGTACGAGTAAAGAGAATCTGGTGCTGAAAGAAAAAGATACAGAATGAGGGGTTTGGTTCACGCACAGAGGTATTTCCAGAAGGACCGACTCTCCCCATATATCCCTCCTAGAGCCTAGCGCTCACAGGAACAACATTTACTGGTTATACCCGACCAATGCTCCCTCTAAGCTGTACAGTCTTGTGAGCAGAAATTCTACTCTGTGAGCTACTGGCATTAAAGTTATGAGTGAGCGATTTCGCTGCTGCATGAATTAGTTTGCTCTGGAGCCCTCCTTCCTGAGCTAAGACGAAAATCTGTGAGGCAGAGGCTAAAAAACTGTGAGCTAGCTCACACTAACTCAGCTTAAAGGGAACACTGCCCCCTGATCCAAAGAATGTCCGCATAGCCTTGACCAGGAAAGCCCTGGCCCCGACCTGGTGGAATCAGCTTCCACTGGAGATCAGGGCCCTGTGGACAGAGTCGTTCCGCCAGGCCTTCGGGGAAGGCAGCAGGTATCCATCTTACTCAGCCTACCTGCTTTAGCTCCCAACCTACTGAAATGTTCTGACTCCATCTATACAGCACCAACAGTCTTTCCTTTTATGTAATTTGCTGCTACCTCTGAATGTTACTGTTTTAATGATTTTAATGTCATGTAATTTTATTGTAAGGAGTCTTACTCTGTTTGTTGCAATCCGCCTGAGCACGCTTGGAGAGGGTGGAATAAAAATCCGATAAATGAATGAATGAATGAATGAATGAATGAATGAATGAATGAAGCCAGCTCGGTGCTCTATCAGGGAGAGGCCGAGTAAGAGGCCATGAATAGATGGGGCAAAGCAGAATTCACTATGGAGTTGTAGGTTGGGTATTCAGCTTTGGCATATGAAGAAGAAGAGGAGGAGATTGGATTTATATCCCGCCCTTCACTCAGAGTGGCTTACAAACTCTTTTCCCTTCCCCTCCTCACAACAGACACCCTGTGAGGTCAGTGGGGCTGAGAGAGCCCTTTCCAGAAGTGTCCTTGAGAGAACAGCTCTGAGAGAACTGTGACTGACCCAAGGTCACACCAGCAGCTGCAAGTGGAGGAGTGGGGAATCAAACCTTGGTTTTCCCAGATTAGAGTCCACGCACTTAACTACTACACCAAACTGGCTCTCTTCATGAACACATGAAGCCACTTAATACTGAGCCAGGATATTGTGCCAAAAGGTCAATATTGTTTGGTTTCATTGGAACTGCTTCTCTGAGGTCTCAGACAAGGGTTTCTTCTGGTTCAGCTAGCACCTTAGAGGCCAGTAAGATTGGGGGGGGGTATAAGCTTTTGAGTGTCAAAGCTCTGCTTTGACGCTCAAAAGCTTATTTCCCCCCAAATCTGGTTGGTTTCTAAGGTGCTACCGGATTCAACTCTAGCTGTCCAATTGCAGACCAACGTGGATACCCTGCGAAACGATCTCTCATCTCAAGATCCTCTGGAGACGGCAAGAAATGAACTCGTGACCAGGGCTGGCTCCAGCTTATTTTGCACCCTAGGTGAGGATCCCTTCTCCCCCCCTCCCAGTGCGCCCACCAATTTTCAAAAATAAATGCATTTTAGGAAGAATGAAAAACACAAATAATCAAGAAACTCCCAGAGTACGGGGCCGGGTGCGGTTTGGTGCCCCTAAGGGCCGTCCCGCTCTAGGTGATCGCCTAGTTTGCCTAGTGAGTGAGCCGGCCCTGCTCGTGACCTTCTACACGCAAAGAACATTTTCTATCACGGAACCCTGGGCTCCCCAAAGGTGGACAGGTTTGTTGTCTCCTACATCAAGGCTCAATGTACACTTGGGCTTGGTTCGGAGGCCTGTCACAGCTCTTGGAAGACCAAAAGACAGAACCTCTGCATTTGTAAGATAGATTTCCTTCCCCCATGAGAAAGGATAGCCTGCCCTAAAAATATGCTTCTGGGATTTGAGGTCTCCAGTGGGGAAAATATATGATCCAGGTTTGATTTCTGGCACTTCTGCTTGAAAATGAATCACAGTATAACTTCATGGGCTTCCTTGGATTTCTTAGGGTTGCCAGCTCTGGGCTGGGAAATTCCTGGAGACTTCAGGGATGGAGGGACCTCAGCAGGTATATATAACGCGACAGAGTCCACCCTCCAAAGCAGCCATTTTCTCCAGGGGAACCGACCTCCATCATCTGGAGATCAACTGTAATAGCGGGAGATCTCCAGGTGCCCCCTGGAGACTGGTAACCCAGATGCCACCGCTGCCACCATCTTCTACCATTTTAAGGGAGTCTTGGAACAGAGCAGTGGTCACTGTGCCCTAAAAATATGCTTCTGGGATTTGAAGTCTCCAGTGGGGGAAATACATGATCCAGGTTTGATTTCTGGCACCTCTGGCACCTCTGCACCTCTGCTTGAAAATGAATCACAGTATAACTTCATCTGCTTCCTTGGATTTCTTAGGGTTGCCAGCTCTGGGCTGGGAAATTCCTGGAGACTTCAGGGATGGAGGGACCTCAGCAGGTATATATAACGCGACAGAGTCCACCCTCCAAAGCAGCCATTTTCTCCAGGGGAACCGACCTCCATCATCTGGAGATCAACTGTAATAGCGGGAGATCTCCAGGTGCCCCCTGGAGACTGGTAACCCAGATGCCACCGCTGCCACCATCTTCTACCATTTTAAGGGAGTCTTGGAACAGAGCAGTGGTCACTGCAGCTTAGTAAGATCCAAGTGGCACAGGAGAGACACTGCAGTGAGTACCCACTGGCACATAAGATGACCTTGCTTGAGCAAACCAGTGGTCCATCTAGTCCCGCGACCGGTTTCGCCAGTCTAGAGGGTACAGGGAGGTTACCCAAATCATGTGAGCCTTCCCCAAGGCCGCTTGCATGATACAGAGTGTCCCTTCGCCGCACCTAATTAACCTTCCCATTTGAGGCAACATGACTAATAAGGCACAAAGCATTAACTGGCTCACCGACACCATCAATTCATTAATCAGGCCTCCGAAATGCAGATTTTTCATCAAACATTAATTGGAGCTACGTCCCACCCGAGAGTGTTCCGTGCCAACGAGAGGGTTGTAAACCATCTACGTACTTTTGTTCCAGCTTGGGTAATGGGCTTTGAGACAACGTCGCAGATAGCGCACCATTCATCTGCGCCGTTGAGTCAAGACAAATGGTTCTCCTCATTAAATACCTTCAGCACGGCGACCGGCAATGAAATGGAACGTCATTGCATCTATTGCTTATAAAATAAGATTGTGCCTGGATTTCAGTGCATGAATCCAGGGGTCCGGAGGATGGGAGGTTGTGCACCTGTCCATGGATGTAAGACCTCCTGAGGGATCACAAAGGGTTTAGTAAAATACCCCTGAACACATACGATTGTTCATCCCAACAGCTGGGACTTAGGACAAGAACATCAGAAGAGCACAGCTGGATCAGACCAGTGGCCCATCTCGTCCAGCATCCTGTCTCACACAGTGGCCAGGCAGTTCCTCTGGAGGTCCAGCAACAGGGCATTGAGGATGAGGCCTTCTCCTGATAAGAACGTAAGAACAGTACTTACGTAACAGAATGTAAGGAAGTACTTCTTCACCCAAAGAGTGATTAACACATGGAATCCACTGCCACAGGAGGTGGTGGCGGCTACAAGCATGGATGACTTCAAGAGAGCATTAGCTAAGCATATGGAGCAGAAGTCCATCAGTGGTTATTAGCTACAAGGTATAGGCAGGAACTCTCAGGCTGGGGCAAGTGATGCTCTGTATTCTTGGTGCTTGGGGGGGGGAGTGGGAGGGCTTCTAGTATCCTGGCCCCACTGCTGGGCCTCCTGATGGCACCTGCGTTTCTTGGCCACTGTGTGACAGAGTGTTGGATTGGATGGGCCATTGGCCTGATCCAACATAGGCTTCTCTTATGTTCTTATGTTACGTTAACAGCCCTCCTGGATCAGACCAGTGGTCCATCTCGTCCAGCATCCTGTCGCACACAGTAGTCAAACAGTTCCACTGAGGTCCAACAACAGGTCATAGAGGACGAGGCCTTCCCCTGATAAGAACATCTGAAGAGCCCTGCTGGGTCAGACCAGCGGTCCATCTCGTCCAGCATCCTGTCTCACACAATGACCAACTGGTTCCTCTGGAGGTCCAGGAACAAGGCACAGAGGCCAAGATCTTCCCCTGATGTTGCTACCTGGCACTGGGATTCAGAGGTTTACTGCCTATGAATGTGGATGTTCCCTTTAGTCACCTTTTGTTCATCCTGAATCAAAAGTCAGGCATGACCCAGGGAAGTCGCTTAAAGGCCTTGATTTTGCTTCAGTTGACTCATGCCTGCCCTGGGCTGGTTAAACAGCATGATTCTAAGCAGGGAAGTGGGTACAGAGCGCTGGCGTGAGATGGCGATGCGACACAGAGGTGTCACAGTCCCATCAAGCAGATGGCCTGCAGAGGCAAGCGGCAAATGTCCTAAGTACATCACCAGCCGTGTGTGTGGAGCCATCTTGGAGGCATGGAGAGAAATCCAAGATGGCGTCAACCATGGCAAGAGTGACCTTCCAGGGGTCAACATGGCAGCTCCCGGCATCCTCCTGCACCGATATCACCATGAACAGGTTTTCACTGGTGGACTTGGCCAATGGATACCTGCTTGTTACGAATGGGAATGGCTTCAGCTGTCACGGCTGCTGCTGAACCCGAGCACTTGGCCCCAGCAGAAGACTTAAGTACCGCTGGGGATGAGCTTGCGGCTCCTTGAAACCCCGCACCTGACAGGACTGAAGCCACAGAAGCAGCTCCAGGAACAGCTGAAGCAGAACCACGCCGGATCGACACTCCCCCTGACTCGCCCCCACCAGTATCCCGTTTGCGGGAACAACACCGACGGGACATGGCATCCCGGCAGTGGTAGGTGCGCATGCACGGTAGGCGCTCTTTTAGCCCTGAGTACTGTAGCGGGAGCCGGGACACAATCAGGGCGCACTAATTGTCGACAGCCTTACGGGCTATTTAGCCTTCTCACTCACGCCTAGTTGTGCTAGCAACTAGTCATTCTGGACGAAGCCTTGCACCTCACCACCTGTGTTCCTGTTCCTGCTCCCCGTTGTGACTTCTCGGCTCCTGACCTTGGCTCGTACGACTATGCTCCTGACCTGTACCTCAGACCTCTGACTCCCCGGCTTTTGACTTCTTTGGACTCTGGCTTTGACGACTACTCTAACGGTTGGTGATTTGGACTTGGTCTCTCGGTGTTTCTGCTTGCCCTGTTTTGACTTTGGACTGCCTTTGGGACTATCTCGCTCTTGCCTGGCCTGGTACCGCGCTCGTGAAACCAGCAGAACAGACCTGGCCGTACACATCTTCTCAGCACACACCCTGCTCTTATTTCTTTTCCCCAGACAACTAAAATTAGAGCTACTGACTACTCCGTGGGCACCAAAGCAAGCCCTCCTTAAAAAAGCAGCTCTTATTAATCTCATAAATTGCTCCCCCAGTCCTTGCCCAGCGTACCATTCAGCAAGTTAATATCCGGGCATTTAAAAGAGCTCGTTAGAAGCAAGTAGATTTTGCAACTCCGCTAATCTCTTGTAACATGCCACGTTCCTTCTGCATCATCTAAGGCCTTGTGCTGAACGCCCACAATTAGGATCGTATTTTCATTATCCAGGATGTATAACCAAACAAGTCAAGCTCTGCAGCTGTATCCACGCCCGAATTGTCTCACGAGGGAATCTACAAGTCTTCCGGCACTGAGTGACGCCCTGTGTCCCGGTAAGTCAGACTGCAAAGGTGACCACAGTGAGTGGGCCAAGACCAGTGGGACCACAGACCAAGAATCCCAGGTTCCCAATTTGGTGAACACCCACCAAATATTTTTAGGAAGTGGGTTGGGTCACGTGGAGGTCTTGCCCAGCAGGGCTTCTAACTGGCCTCTGGAGATCCAATTGGCTTGGCAGATTAAAACAAATGCGGAGGCTAAAAAACTGTGAGCTAGCTCACACTAACTCAGCTTAGAGCGAACACTGGCCAAGACCAGTGGGGCCACTGACCAAGAATCCCAGGTGCCCGTGGGCGCCATGGTGAACACCCACCAAATATTTTTAGGAAGTGGGTTGGGTCACGTGGAGGTCTTGCCCAGCAGGGCTTCTAACTGGCCTCTGGAGATCCAATTGGCTTGGCAGATTAAAACAATGTTGTTTCAGTGGCAGCTACCATTATAGCAGGGGTGGCCAAACTGTGACTCGGGAGCTACACGCAGCTCTTTTACACATATTGTGCGGCTCCCGGCAGGGCAGCTGGGGGGGCGCAGTGGATTTTTCTCCCTCCCTCCCTTACCCCTCCCTCCCTTGCTTTCTTGGATCTCTCTCTCTCTCTCTCTGTTTCTTTCCACCTCTTTCTTTCTTGCCACCTCTCTCCCTTTTTTCTCCCTCTCTTAGACAAGTAAATATCATTAGCAAACAAATATCATTGGACAAATAAATATCATTTTCAATACCTGTTTTAACCTCCTCTGTTTTTATTTTCAGCAGCCTCCTTTCAGGTGAATAAAAAGTGAGTTTGCATATTTTTAAAAATACAAACCCATGTAATATTTCTTCATGTCTTGCGGCTTTCAAATATCTGATGCTTATTCTATGCGGCTCTTAGGTTGAGCAAATTCGGCCACTCCTGCACCATAGAGTTAGTTTTATTCTCTTTTACTCCTCTTTCCTGGGGTATCCTTTAAAATGATCCCTCTTCTCCCCATACTTAAGTTTCCTTAATTTAAAGCCACAGAATTTCTCCACTTCTATTAATAGCACATCCGCGGCTTCCTGCTGACGGGGTGGCTCGCAACGAAACCCGTTTCTCTGATCTTCTTCAGGGCAAAATCCGCAGTGGCTGAACTGGCTGCTTTGGAAGGTGGACTCTATGGCACTGTACCCTGCTGAGGTCCCTGCCCTTCCCAAACCCCGCCCCCTCCAGGCTCCGCCCCTGGACTTTCCACCAACACGCCCTCTAAGCTGTGGAGTCCTGTGAGCCAACATTCTCCTTGGTGAGCTACTGGCATGAAAGTTGTGAGCGAGCCATTAGTTTGCTCTGGAGCCCTCCTTCTTGAGCGAAGGCAAAAATCTCCAAGCCAGAGACTAAAAAACTGTGCGCTAGCAGCTCACACTAGCTCAGCTTAGAGGGAACCAGGGCTATTTTGGGGCAGGAACGCACAGGAACAGAGTTCCGGCTGGCTCCCAAGTTGGCCACACCCAGCAGGAACTCATTAGCATAATAGGCCACACCCAACAGCAGAAACTCATTAGGATTGGCTACATTAGGGGTGTGTGGCCTAACATGCAAAGGAGTTCCTGCTACCAAAAAAGGCCCTGGGTTTTGACAACAAACAAGGTAAACAGAATAAGAAGCAAAAGGTGGTGTGGCTGAATGACCACACTTCTGGTAACACGGGGGCGTGGCCTAATATGCTAATGAGCTGTGCTGTCATGGGTGTGGCCTAATATGCTAATGAGTTCCTGCTGGGCTTTTTCTACAAAAAAAGCCCTGGAGGGAACATTGCTTTCCACGTATTTCCCAACCCAGAGCTAGCAACTAGGACCTCACAGGAAACTGCTGGTGATCTATTTCAGCTTCCCAATTAATTGCGGTCTGACAAAGCAGAATAATCCTTAGGATTCCTACTCTGCCCCCCCCAATTCCATTAGCACTCGGAGTCCCCCCCTCTGCCGTGGATCTGAAGCTCGTTTCCCAGAATGAGGCCTACAGCGAGAGCTCATCCCCAGCACTCTGCTCCATTGTTCGCCCAATTATTTAAACTCTCCCATTAACTACTCTCTTGGTGGCTCCTGGCCCTAAATTTCCCACTGCCCATCCTACCTTATTGATTCCTTAGCCTATTAAATTCTCCTCTGTGCTTAAGCCCTCCGCACTAACTAATTCCAAGCGAGTTTCTCCTCCCCGCTCAGCTTCCATCGCTTGGAGCTCGTGCCGCTTCCGGGCTGCTATCTCCTTTCTTTCTGCTTCATCAACAGAAGAAATATCCCGCTGGCTTGCTACTTTAACTGCAGACAATAAAACTTCTGTTCCCTCGCTATAGTTTCACAAGATCAAAAGCCAGGGACACCCTTGAAACTAGGGATGCTGGCTTCCAGGCGGGACCTGGGGACCCACTGTAATTACAGCTCATCTCTGGATTACAGAAATCAGCTCCCCTAGAAGGAGGAGGAGGAGAGATTGGATTTATACCCTGCCCTTCACTCGGAGTCTCAGAGCAGCTTACAAACTCCTTTCCCTTCCCCTCCCCACAACAGACACCCTGTGAGGTAGGTGGGGATGAGAGAGCTCTTTCCAGAACTGTCCTTGAGAGAACAGCTCTGACAGAGCTACGGCTTGCCCAAGGTCTTCCAGCCAGGTGCAAGTGGAGGAGTGGGGAATCAAACCCGGTTCTCCCAGATTAGAGTCTGCGCACTTAACCACGACTCCAAACTGGCTCTCTGGAGAAAATGGATGCTTTGGAGGGTGGGCAATATGGCATTGTACCCCAGGTCCTTATCCTCCCCAGGCTCCATCCACCCTCGCTGGGAGTTTCTCAACCTGGATCTGCCCACGCTACCCCCCCATCTCCTGCAGGTGGCCGAGGGGGGGGGGGACCTGGCAACTCGACTTGAAACCACCAAGGTTTTGTTGGAGAATTTGCCTTACTGGCTGGCCGTGGAGCTGGTGGGCTTTCTGGCAGGCTAGGGATATTGTGAAGGAGGAGAAGGGTCTCAAGACGGTCATGCAACCCATGAACGCCTCACCCCTGGAACACATTGAGGGGCAGTGTGGTGGAGGGCCTGGGAGACTATGGATGCCATCCTCCAGGTGGAACCTGGGGATTTCCCAAGACTTACAGCTTATCTCCAGGGTACAGAGATCAGTTCCCGTGGAGAAAATGGATGCTTTGGAGGTTGGATTCTATGGCATTAAGAATTCAAGAACATAAGAAGAGCCCTGCTGGATCAGACCAATAGTCCATCTAGTCCATCATCCTGTTTCACACAGCGGCCAATGTGTTCCTCTGAAGGGTCAACAACAGGACACAGAGGCCAAGGCCTTCATAAGAACACCAGAAGAGCCCTGCGATCAGAACAGTGATCCATCTAGTCCAGCATCCTGTCTCACACAGGGGCCAGCCAGTTCCTCTGAAGGGCCAACAACAGGGCAGAGAGGCCGAGGCCTTCCCCTGATGTTGTCTCCTGGCTCTAGGGTTGCCAGCCTCCTGGGAATCTCCCGCTTTTACCACTGATCTCCAGCTGACAGAGATCACCTCCCCTGGAGAAAATGGCTGCTTTGAAGGGGAGACTCTATGGCACTGTACCAGGCTGAAACCCCTCCCCTCCCCAAACCCCGCCCTCTCCTGGCTCCACCCCCAAAGTCTCCAGGTATTTTCCAAACCAGATTTGGCAACCCTACCTGGCTCTGGGATTCAGAGGTCAACTGCCTCTGAATGTGGAGATTCCCTTTAGTCACCATGGCTAGTAGCCACTGATAGATCTATCCTCCATGAATCTGTGTAATCCCCTTTTAAAGCTGTTTCTTCCTGTGGCCATCATGACATACTCTGGCGGTGAAAGGTAGAGATCTCAGAGATCTTCAATACCACCAAGCCCACCTTCCAAAGCAGCCGTTTCCTCCAGGGGAACTTATCTCTAGTCTGAAAATCAGTTATAATTCCAGGAGATTTCCAGGCTCCACCTGGAGATTGGCAACTCCGCCATGGCCCAACAGCTTCCCCTTGTGCTATGCAATTGACAGGGTTGGTCACAGAGAAGGAGAATGAAGACCCCTGAAGACACCTGGTCTTGGGTTTTCCACATTTTCAGAAACCCAACTCTGGGCCTCTGTAACGAAATGGCATTTGCCTGGGTGTGTAAAATGGATGCCGTCTGCAGTTGGCGTTCAAAATGGTTCCCCATAAGGGTAAGTGGCCTCTAGTTCCGGACGGGGGCCTGCAGGGGTATCCCTCACTGGGTTGATTGGGACTTCCTCATTTGCCTGCCTACATTTCCCAGAAGCGCTAGGGAGAAAGGGACACGCCCCAGGGGTGGAGCCAGGCAGATTAAGGCTTTGGCTCCTGAGGAGCGTTTGAGTCTTCAACCTCTGGCTCAGCACGGACGGCAGCTTCAAGGGAGCGTACAGGTGGGGGCTCCAGTTGCCTCAAACTCCAGGGCATCCAGACCACTATAAACCGTGGTGGACAGCCAGGAGGGCAACAGTACCAGTAACCAGTCCAGTGAAGGGCTGGGGGTTTCTCCACAACCACAGGAGGGGGGAAGCAAAACCCATCCCAAGGCCCACAACTCCCAGAGATAGAGTGGGTGTGTAGGGGACAGAGAAACGGCGTTTTAAATTGTATTTATTTTCTGCCCAGGTTGTGTTAATGTGGTTGTGTTTATTTTCTGCGCTTAACTTGTACATAGTTAAAATAAACCTTTTTGAGTTAACTAAGACCTGGAGGAATTTCACATTACCCTTTTTAACCCGTTTTGAAGCCATTTTTGATCTGTCATGGAGTAAACCGGTATAGAGCTGACATTTCACACATGGCTTTCCCCTTCCGGTAAAGAGCTGGATCTGAAGCGGTTTGCCATTTCAGACTACACTGCTTTCCCCCCACCGTTTTTCGCCCGCGCGGGCGATCTCCGGCTTTTTTAAAAAACGCTCGCTTTAGAGCGCTATAGCGCTATAACACAACACTCCAGGCATTCCAATGGGGTTCATATAATGCTGTTGCGTTATAGCGTTATAGCGCTACAGTGGGCCGCGCTATAGATTGCCCGCACGGGTGAAAAACGGTGGGGAAAAGCGCATCAGAACTGGGAGAGGAAACTGAAGACTACTTGGAAGCGGTTGACAGGTAAAATGTTTCAGCCCCATTTCCTAAACGGGACAGAAGCGTTTGTGAGTGAAATTACAAATATATTCCGGTAGGGAACCAGTTCCCAAACGGTTCTGTCTGAAATGACAGACCAGAAACCATTTGGGAACCATTCCTCTTCCGCGTTATATCGTCTGTCTGAAATTCCTCCTGGTGTGCCTTGACCACCTAGTCCTCCGCGCTCAGCACGTTACCAGGGGCAAAGGGAGGCCAGGGAAACACAAACGGACAAAAATTGGAGGGTTTGCCAACTCTCCAGGGGGCACCCAAAGCCTGTGGTACCAACTTCCCAAGGTTGGGGAATCAGCCAGAGGGGTCTCACTGTCCTTCTAGGAAGGCGGTGTCAATTCAGTGAGTGGTGGCAGCGTGTAACGAAGGGAAACAGCCCCACCAGGCAGGGTGGGAAGGCAAAAACAGGCTTATGAGACACAGAATGGCTGCTCAGTCTCCCAGGGCTGAGGGCGGGTCCCCGTTTCACCACAGCCGCCATCACACAGTGATGGTCCATCAGTGGCTATTAGCCACAAGGTATAGATAGGGACTCTGGGGCAAGTGATGCTCTGTCTTCTTGGTGCTTGGAGGGGGGCCAACAGTGGGAGGGCTTCTAATGACCTGGCCCCACTGGTGGACCTCCTGATGGCGCCTGGTATTTTTGGCCACTGTGTGACACAGAGTGTTGGACTGGATGGGCCTTTGGCCTGATCCACCATTGGCGTCTCTTAACTTAACTTAACACAACTATGCCACTAGAGAAGAGCAAGAGTCCAGTCACACCTTGGTGCCAGTGGTTAAGTGTGTGGACTCTAAGCTGGGAGAAACAGGTTTGATTCCCCACTCCTCCACATGCAGCTGCTAGTGTGACCTTGGGTCAGTCACAAGTTCTCTCTGAGCTGTTCTCTCCGGAGCAGTCCTCGAAAGAGCTCTCTCAGCCCCACCTACCTCACAGGGTGTCTGCTGTGAGGAGGGGAAGGGAAAGGAGATTGTAAGCTGCTCTGAGACTCCTTCAGGTAGTGAAGGGAGAGGTATAAATCCAATCTCCTCCTCCTCCTCTTCTTCAAGACTAACAACATTTGTGGCAGGGGATGAGCTTTCGTGAGTCACTGCTCACTTGAGGCTTGTTAGTCTTTCAGGTGCTCCTGGACCCTTGTTGTCTTCTACGGCTTCAGATTAACACAGCTACCCATCTTGAGCTACCTATATGCCACACATCTGGAACTGGGGTTTCCAAGCAGACCGTTCCGGGGCCC
>NW_015164241.1:192530-203142 GCF_001447785.1 Gekko japonicus
ACGCGCTTCCAAGCTGCAGCAGCTGAACTGCTGAATGCCATGCAGCTGGTGAAAGCATGAGCCAGCTCCCTCTAGGTTTTTCCTACAAGAGCCCAGGATCGCAAAGGACCTTTTTTTTTCCTGGTCCGAGGGTTTCGCTGGCAACGCCACGTTGTTCTCCCAAGGTTGCATGAACTCAGTTCCACTCCTGACCGTTGAAAATGCCAAAGGGGGAGAATTAGGGATGTTCGGAGCAGCGCTCTCTCTTTCCCACCTGCAATCGCAACCTGCCGGGAAGCCATGGCCTATCAAGCTCAGGCTTAACTTCCGTTTCCTTAAGTTCTGTTTTCCATCCCCTTTGCTTGTTATGTTGAATTCCTGTGGGGGGGGGGTGTTGTGAGAACGCATGGGAGTAGAAGAAGAAGAAGAGATTGGATTTATACCCCGCCCTTCACTTGGAGTCTCAGAGTGGCTTACAAACCCCCTCCCCACAACAGACACCCTGTGAGGTGGGTGGGGCTGAGAGAACTGATACAAACGGCTCTTTTTCAAGAACAGCTGTGCCAGAGCTTGTGACTGACCCAAGGTCACATCAGCAGCTGCAAGTGGAGGAGTGGGGAATCAAACCCGGTTCTCCCAGATTAGAGTCCGCGCACTTAACCACTACACCACTACACCAAACTGGTGAAGCTGGGCCCCAAGTGTTGGTTCTCATGAGACTGACCTTGGTGAATCTTTGTGCCATGCCAAGGTTAGAGAAGGCACCATATATCTGCCTGTGTTGCCATAGAAACGCTAGGGGTGGCTGTGACGTGGGTCAATCTGGAATTTTATGCTTTTACCTATAACCTGTCCCATGGTTTTCTTCAGTCCTAACAAGAGTTCTTGAACCTACAGCAAGCATATCTCTTGAACCTACAGCAAGCATATGTTGGCCAGGGTCCAACATATCTGAGGGACCGCCTTTCCCTGTATATACCCCAGAGAGCACTACGGTCGGGGGCGCAACATTAGCTGGTTATTCCAGGCCCCATGGAGGCCAGGCTCACGGCTACTAGAGTCAGGGCCTTCTCCGTGGCGGTTCCTTACTGGTGGAATGAGCTTCCGGAGGAGATCAGGGCCCTGAGGGATCTTGGTGCAGTTCCGCAGGGCCTGCAAGACGGAGCTCTTCCACCAGGCCTTTAATTAGGAGCCGCCCACATTACCATCGACGACCACTATTAATACCTGTGGTGGAGGCTGGCTGCAGTGAGATCGAGACAAACCGCCTAGGAGCCTACAATTGCCTGAGCCCGCATGACATGTTACGCCATCTTGGTTACTAATCACTGAGTGCACTTTATTCGGCAATCGTCAATTGTTTAAATGTTTTAAATGTTACGTTTTAAATGTTTTAACTGTATATGAATCTTAGCACATTGTGCCGAGCAATGTGAGCCGCCCTGAGCCATTTCACTGCCAATAGTGTGTGTGGAGAGTGACTTAGCTGGGGACCCAACGCAGCCACCGTGTGTCTGTAGGACATTATCGATAGCGGAAGAGCAAAAGACAGACTCATTCCATTTCCTGGAGTGGTCGGCCAGATATCAATCAATAGGACATCCATGAACAGGGCATGAAGGCAACAGCCTTTTCCTGCTGTTTGGCACCCAGCGCCTGGAATTTAAAGGTACACTGCCTCTGAACATGGAGGTTCCATTTAGCCATCGTGGCCAATAGAAATTGATAGCTCTGTCTTCTTTCTATGGCAATGGCCACTGCCCATTTCTCATTATTTCTGCATTGCATAGGGTTGCCAGCAGTGTTCCCTCTAAGCTGAGTTAGTGTGAGCTAGCTCACAGTTTCTTAGCCTCCGGCTCACACATTTTTGTCTTAGCTCAGGAAGGGTGGCTCCAGAACAAACTAATTTATGCAGCAGCCAAATCTCCTGCTCACAACTTTAATGCCAATAGCTCACAAAGTAGAATTTTTGCTCACAGGGCTCCATAGCTTAGAGGGAACTTTGGTTGCCAGGTCCCCACACACACACCACCAGCGGAGGATGGGGGGTAAGGTTGCCACATCCAGGTGGGGGAAACGCCTGGAGATTTGGGGGTGGAGCCTGGGGAGGACTGGGACCTCAGTGGGGTACAACGCCATACAGCCCATCTTCCCAAGCATCCATTTTCTCAAGGCCAGTTTGGTGTAGTAGTTAAGTGTGCGGACTCTAATCTGGGAGAACTGGGTTTGATTCCCCACTCCTCCACTTGCAGATGGCGGGATGACCTTGGGCAAGCCATAGTTCTGATAAGAGCTGTTCTTGAAAAAGAGAAGTTTCTGTCAGAGCTCTCTCAGCCCCACCTACCTCACAGGGTGTCTGTTGTGGGGAGGGGAAGGGAAAGGAGTTTGTAAGCTGCTCTGAGACACCTTTGGGTAGTGAAGGGCAGGGTAAAAATCCAATCTCTTCTTCTAGGAGAACTCATCTCTGTAGTCTGGAGATGAGCTGTAATTCTGGAGGATCCCCAGGTCCCACCTGGAGACTGGCACCCCTAGACTGCATCACAGTTCCTTTAGTCTGTCCTTAGTCAACCAGTTTCTGCATAAATCCTTTTCTCGTTCCTGTTTATTTATCCATTAAAACAACTATACCCTGCCTTCCAAGACAACTTACAACAGTTAAAATCAGAATAGAATAACAAAGCCAGATCTCTCCTTCCTTCTCCTCTTTAAAAGACGTGTGCCAATATAAAGTTTGTACACCTTCCCTCTCCTTAAACGTTGTGTGCCAGTATACAATTTTTAAAAAGTAGCTTGCACAGGAGATCTCTGAGAAACTGCAGTCTCATCAAAGCTGTTCCAACTCAGCAGATAATCAAAACACTAAAACAAGCCAGCATTTCCACAGAACGTTCAAAAGCACTCCTTACACACATTCACTCAGCAATCCAACAACAGACCTGTGCAGTAGGCCAACATTGCTATCTTTTATGTTGCAGAAGGGGTGGGGTGGAGACAGAGAGAGCAGCTTGCCAAAAGCTGGGCGAGTCTCTTGCAGACACAAGACCAGAATCACAGCCAGCCTGGTTTGCGGTTCCGTCTGTTCGTCAGAGACCTGCACTAGCCAGAATTTCTCCTAGATCAAAAGTCAACATCCCGGCTTTTGCAATGCAACAGGAGAACCACTCGGCTACGATCAAAGTAAAGGCTCCTTTAGTGTAGCACGCTGCCCCCCCCCAGCAGACAACCAATGGTTCAGAAGGCCCACAGGCAACTGCAGAGAGGTCCAAACCGCCCCCCCGTGCCCCCCAAATCTGCATTCAGAGGTACGCTGCCACGGAACATGGAAGTTCCATCCAACCATGACAGCTAATAGCCATTGCTAAGCCTGTCTTCCATGCCTTTGGCTAACCCCCTACAGAGATTTAAATAAACTAGACAGATTCGCATTGGTGTCCTGAATCCAATCAGCGAAATGGGATACATTTGTCCTACTATTTTGGAGAGAGGGAGAAAATTTATTTATTCGCTTATTTACTTCACTTCATCCACACCTTTTCCCACCAAGGGGGGGGGGGCAGGCAAAGCAACTTACACTGTTCTCCTATCCTCCACTTTGCAACAACCCTGTGAGGTAGGTGAGGCTGAGAGTGGGAGACTGACTCAACATCAGAGTGAGGATTTGAACTTGGGTCTCCGATATCTTAGACTGTTACCAGCAAGCATGGCTCACAATTTAGTGGTGCTTAACACTAAGAGCTAGAACTTGTGGCTGCCAGACAATCTTTGGCTCCCCTGGCTATTCTACACACAATACCATACGGCAATTATTTTATTATTACTCCGTCCGCTACACCACACCAGCTCTCACAGTCGTAACCATTTTCACACCGTGGTGCTTAAATTTATGGACTTCTCTCATATCTCCTCCCCACCTTTAATTGCTTTCAATTGCTCTAATTGCTTTCCAAACTAAAACCTGACAAGCTCTTCAGCCTTCCCTCACAGGGAAGGTGTTCGGAACTCTCCATCAGGGAAGCAGCAGCCCTTCCCTCTTGCCCTGGTTTGGCGGTGGTCTTTTGGAGGGGGGAAATGGTTACAAGGGTACTTACACACAAAGCTGCCTTATACAGAGTCCATCAAGGTCAGTATTGTCTACTCTGACTGGCAGAAGCTCTCCAGGGTCTCAGGTGGCCGTCTTTCACATCACCGTAAAGGTTTCCCTTGCTCGAAAGCTAGTCAAATCTGACTCTAGGGGATGGCGCTCATCCCCGTTTCCAAGCCGAAGAGACAGCGTTGTCTGAAGTCCTTTCCGCGATCATGCGGCCGGCATGACTAAACGCCAAGGCGCTCGGAACACTGTTACCTTCCCACCAAAGCGGTACCTATTTATCTACTTGCAGTTTCTTGCTTTCAAACTGCTAGGTTGGCAGGAGCTGGGGCCAGAGACGGGAGCTCACTCCGTCATGCGGCACACTCGGGTCTCGAACTGCTGAACTACCGACCTTCCAGTCTGCAGCTCAGCGTCTTAACCTCTGAGCCACCGCGACCCGTTCACATCACCTACTGCCTGGTCATTTTTAACTGGAGATGCCGGAGATCGAACCCGGGACCTTCTGCATACCAAGGAGATGCTCCGGCTGAATCACAGCCCATTCCCAGATGACGAGAAACACACCCCGGTGAACTTATCCAGGAGAATCTTTGAAAAGTGTCCACGGCTTTTCCATTCTCTCATTCCCTCACTGAGCATTTACCACTGACGTGAAAAAACACACATCACAGCAAGGAGATGAATCAATACGCTTCTTTTCATTCAATTTATTCCACGGCTACTACTGTCTGTATGCTTTTGGCGGACATTATCGCCGGGCACAAAAACAAGGCCGTCTTTCTCTCTCGGCCACTTCCCTGCCCCCCCCCCAAGAGGCCCTGCCAATACGACTTGGGGGGCATGAGGACCCCCACTGAGGAAACCTGGGCCGGTCCAGTCAGAATATATCTGGGCAAAATATTTTCACTTCAGGGAACAAACGACTTCAGTATTAATTTCAGCACTGAAAGCAACCCAGTTCCAAGAATTGGTCTATATTAAGTCATTTTGAGAAGAACACTCAAACGCAGGGAGGGAATTCTAATTTGAATTAATGATTGAGCAAACGGAGCCAGAAGCTGACACATTTATTCCAGGGGATGTAATCTGATGGGATTTTGACGTGGAAAAGGAGGGGCTTGGACTCATGGTATCCATTTTTTAAAAAACAAAAAAACCTGTTTCCCATACAACGCTATTAATCTCAGGGACCCCAACAAAGTGCTCACAGACACCATGGCGTCTACAGAGAGGTTTCCTGTCAGCCTTTTGCTTTTTCCCAAAAGCAAACAGCCTAGCCTGCCTTTCTTAAGAACATAAGAACATAAGAGACGCCAATGTTGGATCAGGCCAAAGGCCCATCCAGTCCAACACTCTGTATCACACAGTGGCCAGAAATACCAGGTGCCATCAGGAGGTCCAGCAGTGGGGCCAGGACAGTAGAAGCCCTCCCACTGTTGCCCCCCCCCCAAGCACCAAGATGACAGAGCATCACTTGCCTCAGAGCCACTGATGGACCTCTGCTCCATATGCTTATCTAATTCCCTCTTGAAGCCATCCATGCTTGTAGCCGCCACCACTTCCTGTGGCAGTGAATTCCATGTGTATTCTTCTACCACGTTGGAGGGGAAAGTGCTCCAGACAAACCGAGGAGGGATCTCCTCTCAGAAAACGCTGCCTCCGTATAAGGAAGACACATGACTTCAGTTGCCGCCATTTTGTTAACTGCCCCAACACCCCACAGCAGCCATTTTGTGGAGGTGCCCTGTGCTCAGAATTCCAAAAGGGCCCACAAGCTCAACAGGATCGGGGCCTCCCAAGCCATTTTTTTATATATATCCCACCTCCCTCCCCAATGGGAACCCAAAGTGACTTACATCATTCTCCTCTCCCCCATGTTACCCACACAACAGCCCTTTGAGGCAGGTCAGGCTGAGAGAGTGTGATCGACCCAAGGTCACCCAGCAAACCTTTTTTTTTTTAACAAAATGCTAGTTTTCAGGACAGAAAAAAGGTACTACAAGAATAGGACAATGACAATAATAACAAACACTTTCATGGGAGAGCAGAAATCTAGTCCAGCACTTTAACCACCGCGCCATGCTGGCTTTAGAATTATCTTTAGAACCTTTATGGTCTGATTGGTGTTGTCATCCCCAAAATTATCAGGCCAGGAGGCAGGCAGGGGTTGTGAATGAGAGGCCGGGGTTTACCTCAGGTCAGTGCTGACCCAAAGTCCGAACAGAGGATGGTCTACTCAGACGGCGCTTTCACGCACACTAAAGCACGCACCTCCAATCCACTTTGCGACTGGATGTTACTGTGTAAAACGGCAAAATCTGCTTGCAAACAGTCGCTGAGGTGGGCTGAAACCAGTGTTCCCTCTAAGCTGAGCTAGTGTGAGCTAGCTCACAGTTACTTATCCTCTGGCTCGCACCTTTTTCCTCTTAGCTCAGGAAGGAAGGCTCCAGAGCAAACTGATTTATGGCAGCAGCCAAATCGCTCGCTCTCAACTGTAATGCCAGGAGCTCACAAAGCAGAATTTTTGCTCACAAGACTCCACAGCTCAGAGGGAGCCTTGATTTTGAAAAGGCGTCATTTGGCATCTGCGAAAGCGCCTGTCTCACACCAACCACTGTCTGCTTTCCAAGTCAACACAACTCTGCATTCTCCCTCCCTTCAAAACCTAAATCGCCTACATCATAACAACACCTTTCAGCATCGCCTCCACGCTGCAGGCGGACCTGAATCCAAGCCGTCACCCAACGGGCGCCTGGGAAGCCGCTCTCTGATGCCACCTCCCCGCCACTGCCGCCACTGTCTGTCTCCCGCCAACGGCTGGGAAGGCAAGGCAGGGCTCTGCATCTCTGGGCAGCTGCTCGCTTCGCCACAGGAAACGGAGAAAACAGCGAGGGCAGCTGCTCGCTTCGCCACAGGAAACAGCTAAAATTAAGCCAAAGCCGGCTGCAGGATGCATGCATATTAGATTAACTCTCCCGAGGGGTCGCAACCTTGAAGGATGAGACCTGCCAGTTTGGGAAAACAAGGGACCTGTCTGGCGGCCAGGAATACGAAGCGTCTGCAGCAAACATGTCTAAAAGGACAGCGTCACCGTCCTGCCGTCAATCGCAGCGTGCCTGTTTCTCGTAGGGGAGAGATGGAGCCGCGCAACGGCCACAGGACACAAAGCATGCGCGCCCCGGCTCAGATGCCAGCTCAGCCACAGGCTTATGAGATGGACTCAGGAAAATCTCTGCTCCCTCCCTCCGCCTTTTGCTCTCCGAGGATTATAACCGTGGCCTGCTTTACAAGGCGGTTGTAACAGTTCTGTCTGGTAATATGTGGGAAAGGTCTTGAACATCTGACATGTCTGTTCTCTCTCATTTTTATTTATTTCAGGTATGTCCCGCCTTCCTCCCCAATGGGGACCCTGAAGCCGCTGACATCACTCTCCTCTGTTCCACTTTATTCTCACAACAACCCTGCAAGGCGGGTTAGGCTGAAAGTGTGTGATTAGTCCAAAGTCGCTCGGCAGGTTTCCACAGCAAAGTGAGGATTTGAGCCCAAGTTTCCCAGATCCTAGTCTGACACTTTAACCACTACACAAGGCTGGCGCTCTCTCTCTCTCTGTGTGTCTCTCACACACAGACACAATGAACAATGCACTTTTGAACCACTTCCAATGCACTTTGCAACTGGATTTTACTGTGTGAAATGGGAAAACCCACTTGCAAATGATCGCCAAAGTGCACTGGAAGTGGATTGAGAGTGCATTACTCAGCACATGTGAAACTGCGCACGCGCACACTTGTGGATAACAAGTCTCAATGGACTCAGGTGTTCAACATTAACTCCACCTGCAATGCTGCTGGGAGAGTTTTGGGTATTCAGTTTATGCCCACAACAGTTTATACCCACGTCTCTTGATAAAGTATCACTTGTATGCAACATGCCCCACCTTCTCTGATCAAACATGATCCATATGTGACGAAGGCACCGCAGCTGTTTCTTGCCCAGGTACGTACCACACCACTTGCAAGTTACTAGAGAATACTTATTCACCATGAACAACACCATAACCTGCCACTGCCATGCCTCAGGGTCTCAGTTCCACACCAGTCCCTACCCCCAAACACTGCATAAAAAGGGAAAAGGTAAAGGTTCCCTTGCTTGCAAGCCAGTGGCTAAGACGCTGAACTGCAGGCTGTGGAAGGTCAGTAGTTCAGCAGTTTGAGACCCGGGTGCCGCGTGACGGAGTGAGCTCCCGTCTCTAGTTCCAGCTCCTGCCAACCGAGCCGTTCGAAAGCAATAAACTGCAAGTAGATAAATAGGTACCGCCTCAGTGGGAAGGTAACAGCGTTCCGTGTGCCTTGGTGTTTAGTCATGCCGGCCACATGACCACAGAAACGTCTTCGGACAGCGCTGGCTCTTCGGCTTGGAAACGGAGATGAGCACCGCAGCCCTCGACTGGTTTTCGAGCAAGGGAACCTTTACCTTTTTATGCAGTGTTTGGGGGTAGGGACTGGTATGGAACTGAGACCCTGAGGTGTGGCAGGTTATGGTGCTACAAGGCGTGGGAACACAAAACAACGAGTGTCACATGCCTCCCTTAGCAATGTTCAGCCTCTACGGGGGGCTTTACTATGTTAGACTCACAAGCACCATTTGGACGGCAGGCAAATTAAAAGCTGCAAACGGCAGTTCTTCCACCTGGCCTCCTGCCCTCACCAAGCCTCCCAGCCACGTACAGTACCACCTGGACTTCCATCTGCCACCTTGACACAGGCCTCTCTGTTCCAAACTGGAACGGGAAAGACGGCACACTATTCCGACGGTATTCTACTGACTATCAACCACCTTTGATTCAGCAAGCCCATTTACTCGCACCCGATCCCTCCTACTCTAGTAAGAATGATACAATGGCGAGCGAACTTTACGAAAAGCACGGATACAACAAATCCACACGTGGGTGACAGGAACATTTCTGGTCCTCTCCTCGCCAGAGTTTCAACTCTGTCAAAAGCTGTAACTCTGGTTTTATCGTAGCGGATACACACAGCAGGGCATCATGGGAAAATCCAAGGCCTGCATTAACGATGGGAGAGTAACCATGAGAGTCGGAAAGGTATTTTCAAAGAGCACGGATGCGCACACAAAATAACCAACAGCAGAGAACATTATGAGCCGACTGCGAGAGGGCTCATGCGCACATGGCCCAAGGTGCCTTAACTCCGCCATCAGCTTTTCTGGGAAGTCTGACTCAGGATAAGGAGACTTTCGCAGGACCTGCCAGGACGGCATTGCAAGTTCGACACCGGCCAAGGGCCATTTTCAACTCCCACCCCCCTCCCTTGCAAAACGAAAGACGCCGTGGCCAGTGCTCCCTCTAAGCTGAGTAAGTGTGAGCCAGCTCACAGTTTTTGAGCCTCCGGCTCACACATTTTTGTCCGAGCTCAGGAAGGAGGGCTCTGGAGCAAAGTAATTGATGCCGCAGCCAAACCGCTCGCTCACAGCTTTAATGCCCGTAGCTCACAAAGTAGGATTTTTGCTCACAAGGCTCCACAGCTTAGAGGGAGCACTGCCCGTGGCGTTCCAGGGGTGTTTCGATAGTGCCGGCGATGGACCATCCTCCTCCCTGGCACTGCTCATCCCATTCGGCCAAGGTGGCTCCCCCACCCACCTGTCACCCTCCCTCCCAAACTGCTTCCATCACACACTCCTCCAAGCCTGGCACCCAGGTGCCACCATCTCCCCTGGAAGATGCCCGGGCACACATCGCCA
Source organism: Gekko japonicus (assembly GCF_001447785.1). NCBI lineage: Eukaryota > Metazoa > Chordata > Lepidosauria > Squamata > Gekkonidae > Gekko > Gekko japonicus. Next base: position 202,360 of record NW_015164241.1, read on the forward strand.
CCTCTCTCCCCGTCACCCTCCGTCCTGCCTGCCTCGGAGAACCACTTTCTTCTCTGGAGCTAGTTTCTCCCCCTCCATCCACAACACCTGTGCTTAGGAGCGGGCAATTCTTCCCAGTTCCAAACCTGAGTCATTTCAGGGACGCCCAGGAGCCACCCGGGAGTTGGGCAGCCGTCTTTCCAAACAGAGGGTGGCAGCAGAGCCTGCTGGGGGGGGGGTTTTGTCCCCGGAGTGGAGGGTCCCCTGCCCCCCGTCCATCTAGCAGGCAGGATCCTGCACAGGGGTCTCCCTCCCTGGAGGCAACCCTTCTTCCCTCCCCCTGGAAGCTGCCCTGCCTCACCTCTGGCAGAGTGACCTGGAGAGAGCCTTGGGGTGGAGCTGGACCTTTTTGGGGGGAGGCGGGTGGTGTTTGCCAGGGACTTGGAGGAGGCAGAGCGGGAGTTCCGGGAAGAGGAATGGAGAGAGGGAGCGAAGGCAGCTGGCGGGTCCGGGACCTTCAGCGCCGGGGAAGGAGGGATGCCACCCAGGGAGGCGGGCATGGGAAAGGAGGGACCCCTTTTGCCAAGGGAGACGGGGGGGGCACCCGGGATGCGTCCTCGGATTGCAGAGGGGACCCCCACCCCAACCCCCGGGATCAGGGCAGACCGGGAGGGGGGTCCAGCCAGCCCAAGACCCCCGGAGAAGAGAAGGCGGACCGGGACCGGGACCCCCTCCCCGTTCAGGGGGAGCCTCGCCGAAGCCCACCGCGGCTCGGAATCCGGGAGAGGGAGAGAAGGAGCGGCG
>NW_015164241.1:203529-207834 GCF_001447785.1 Gekko japonicus
GGGGGGGGGTCAAATGTGGAAGGCTGGGCGCATTTGCGCCGCGGGGGGGGGGGGATAGATTAAAACCCCAAGTAAGTGCCGGAAAACGTCGTTAACGTTGGGGGGGGGGGATTCTCGGGGAAGTTATATTCGTCGCCGCCCCCCGCCCCGCAGAGAAGCGGCCCAGTGAAATGGTGTGAACCAAAAAATATATACGAAAATAAATATCAGTGATAGAAAATAAAAGGAAGTCCTTCTTCACCCAAAGAGTGATTAACACTTGGAATTCACTGCCACAGGTGGGGGTGGCGGCTACAAGCATGGACGGCTTCAAGGAGGAATTGGATAAACATATGGAGCAGAGGGCCATCAGTGGCTATTAGCTATAGATAGGGACTCTGGGGCAAGGGATGCTCTGTCTTCTTGGTGCTTGGGGGGGCAACAGTGGGAGGGCTTCTAGTGTCCTGGCCCCACTGGTGGACCTCCTGATGGCCCCTGGTATTTCTGGCCACTGTGTGACACAGAGTGTTGGACTGGATGGGCCTTTAGCCTGATCCAACATTGGCGTCTCTTATGTTCTTATGAAAATGAAAGTGCTAAAGGGCGTCCCCCGCGTGGATTAAAATGAAGAAGACGACTGCCCTGTCGAGGAAGACCGGCTCATCCTCCTTGGCTCCTCGAATCCCGGGGACGGGGAGAGGAAAAGGGGGAGGGGGGATTGTTGGGCTGGGCGGGGGTGAGAGTAGACCGACCCTGCAGGGTCAGAGAGTGGGAGCGATGGAAATATGATGAGCCGGGGGGGGGCTCTACCTTTGCTGCGCCCCCTAATGGGAGAGGCAGGGAGAGGAACACGCGAATACACCTGAAGCTGCCATTCTACGGGACGTACTAAAACTATTGGCCACAGGGAATCCATGAGTGCCCATAGAGAATAATGTAGAGTAGGCTTGCCCAGAGGGGATAAAAAGGTAAAGGGTCCCTTGCTCGAAAGCCAGTCGAATCCGACTCTAGGGTTGCGGTGCTCATCTCCGTTTCCAAGCCGAAGAGCCAGCGCTGTCCGAAGACGTTTCCGTGGTCATGTGGCCGGCATGACTAAACACCAGGGCGCACGGAACGCTGTTACCTTCCCACTGAAGCGGTACCTATTTATCTACTTGCAATTTCTTGCTTTCGAACTGCTAGGTTGGCAGGAGCTGGAACTAGAGACAGGAGCTCACCCCGTCTTGCGGCACCCGGGTCTTGAACTGCTGAACTACTCACCTTCCACAGCCTGCAGTTCAGCGTCTTAACCACTTGAGCCACCGCAGCTCCTCCAGAGGGGATAGTACAGTACATAATTGCCGAATAGAGGATCCATGATTGCTCATAGGAACATAATTGAAAACAAGGGATCCATGATTGCCCATAGGCAATATTGCCCAACGGTCATCACACGCGAGAGGTCATTCTGGCTCCAACAGCTCTCGTTAGGGGCTCTTTAAAAAGTTATGGCCACCTCTCGCGTGTGATGTTGAATTTCTGACTGCTAGTTTTTGGGGAGTTTTTTTAAAGGCCGTTCCGAGGAAATGGGGCTCTACTACCCCGCACAGTGCCAGGCCAGGGCGAGCAGAGGGAACGCGGGACTCGAGGGCGGCCGGGTGCCAATGCTCCCTCTAAGCTGTGGAGTCTTGTGAGCAAAAATTCTACTTTGTGAGCTACTGGCACTAAAAAGTTTTGAGCGAGCGATATGGCTGCTGCATAAAATGAGTTTGCTCTGGAGCCACCCTTCCTGAGCGAAGACAAAAATGTGCGAGCTGGAGGCTAAAAAACGGTGAGCCAGCTCACACGCACTCAGCTTAGAGGGGACACTGCCGGGTGCAAAAGAAGGACGCGCCTCCGGAGGCAACGGACGGCGCGTTCAACATGAGCAGCTCGTCGCGCCAGGGCGAGAGAGAGAAACTGCGCCGGCGAAAAGCTCCCTCTTTCTTCCCAGCTGCGAGGCTCCGGCCTCCTTCGGATATCGGGAAGGGGTGTGTGTGTTTTCCTGCTCGCGGTCGTCCGCTGTCCTCCGGACCGACGCGCCCCAAGCTCTCCGTGCCGGGCGGCAAAAGACCGGGCTGGGACTAGCAGAGCCTCGGTCGAGAGGGCTGCGTGTGCCCCCTAGCGGTCCACGGGAGAACAACGAAACAATAACACCGCAAAGGGGTTCTAATTGGATGCAGGATGTTTGCAGTCTGGAAAGGACAATTGCAAAAAGGAGAAGAAGAGAAGAAGAAGAGATTGGATACCCCGCCCTTCACTTGGAGTCTCAGAGCGGCTTACAAACTCCTTTCCCTTCCCCTCCCCACAACAGACACCCTGTGAGCAGCCCCGTAGCTAGAGATTATTGGGGGAGGGGGCCTGGAGGGGGTCTCAGCTAATTAAATAAAAGTTAATCACATTAATTCAATTTGGGACTGGCCCGGGAGAGAGGAGGCCCAGAAGAAATGCTAGGGGGCCAGGCCCCACAGGCCCCGCGTTAGCTACGGGCCTGCCTGTGAGGCGGGTGGGGCTGAGAGAGCTCTGACACAAACTGCCCTTTTTCAAGGACAGCTGTGCCAGAGTTTGTGACTGACCCAAGGTCACATCAGCAGGTGCAAGTGGAGGAGTGGGGAATCAAACCCGGTTCTCCCAGATTAGAGTCCGCGCACTTAACCACTACACCAAACTGGCTCTGGACACCGAACTCTTCCTTCTTTCCTAGCCGGGCCGGAGGAAGGACTTTCCTAGCCACCGCTGTCTGCCTCATGCAAGGAGCCCCGGGCGGCGTCGATGGCGCTCTCGTCCGTCCAGAGCCCGTCTGCCCCACGCGTCTTCTCACCCCCCAAGTAAGAGGACGAGCGGCCACAAGGGGCGGGGCGCATTGCACATGGCCGTGTGCATGGATGAGTCAAAAGGGACGCTTTCTTTGTGAGTGGCTCTCTGCCAGCCACGGAGTTGCCACCTCCAGGCGGGGCCCGGAGATCTCCTGGGGTCGCAACTGATTTCCGTGTTCCCCTGGAATGGCAGCTTTGGAAGGTGAACTCTGTGGTGTCGCATCGGTCCCTTCCCCTCTCCAAACAGCCATGGTCCCCAGACCCCACCCTAGGGTTGTCAGCTCCCGGTATGGAAATACCTGGAGATTTTGGCGGTGGAGCCTGAGGAGGGCAGGGTTTGGGGAGGGGAGGGACTTCGGTGGAGTATGATGCTATCCAGTCCAAAAGTGTTCCTTGGAGATCAAGTGTAGGGATCTCCAGCCACCACCTGAAGCCTGGGAACCTCCCTCCACCCCCAAATTACCAGGTGTTTCCCAACCTGGTGTTGACTTGTGTTAGATGGACCCAGGTTGGGTACACAGAACAAAAGACTGCTAGGATCCTGGAAGGAACCTATGACCAAGAGCAGGGGTCATTTCCTAGAAAAAGGTGCAGGAGCTCATTAGCATAGCTTATTAGCATATGCCACACCCCGTGTCAGAGGCCAACACCCACTGCTCAGGCTCCACTGGACTGTTTTTATTGCTAGCTATTGGGGGGGAGTGCAGATCTGTCCTCACAGAGGAGGGAGAGCTTGTACCTGAAGGGGGGGCTCTGCAACTTACCTGGCTTCTGCTTGCTCTGAGGGCTGCTGGGAGCAGGGGGTGGGGCTTGTTGCATGTGCCCGCCCCCTGGGCTCCTTACTGCTGGAGCTCCGCTCCTGTGCGCTCCTGCAGGAAATGACCCCTGACCAGGAGTACTTCTGTAAATAGCCTATCAGGGGTTGTGGGTGTTGTGGGGTGGGGTGTTGATCACGGATTTAAACAGGGCTTCGGTCCTGCTAGAGCTGTCTTTAGTTTGAGCTGCAGTCACAATAAAACATGAGCTGATCACAATTGCATGTCCAACCCCCAGAATATTTCAGCTTGCCTACCCTAGAGCCCCCCCAGAGAGAAGGTCTTCTGGGACCCTTCCAGAAAGCCTCATGTCATTTTGTCCTGCTCCTCTCCCCCCCACCCCCCGGCTCACGAGGGCTGCCTCCCTTCCCTTCCAGCTGGCTTTGCCAACTCCGGGTTAGGAAATTCCTGGAGATTCGGGGGTGGAGTGTGGGGAAGGCAGGCTTTGGGGGCGGGGACTTCAGCAGGGTAGAATGCTATGGTCTTACCCTCCAAAGCTTCCATTTGGTGTAGTGGTTAAGTGCGCGGACTCTAAACTGGGAGAACCGGGTTTGATTCCCCACTCCTCCACTTGCACCTGGCTGGATGACCTTGGGCAAGCCATAGTTCTGATAAGAGCTGTTCTTGTAAAAGAGCAGTTTCTGTCAAGAGCTCTCTCAGCCCCACCTACCTCACAG
>NW_015164241.1:207978-271144 GCF_001447785.1 Gekko japonicus
CCTCCAAAGCTTCCATTTGGTGTAGTGGTTAAGTGCGCGGACTCTAAACTGGGAGAACCGGGTTTGATTCCCCACTCCTCCACTTGCACCTGGCTGGATGACCTTGGGCAAGCCATAGTTCTGGCACAGCTGTTCTTGAAAAAGAGCAGTTTCTGTCAGAGCTCTCTCAGCCCCGCCTACCTCCCAGGGTGTCTGTTGTGGGGAGGGGAAGGGAAAGGAGTTTGTAAGCCGCTCTGAGACTCCCCTGGGTAGTGAAGGGCGGGGTATAAATCCAATCTCTTCTTCTTCTTTTCTGCAGGGGGACTGATCTCTGTAGTCTGGAGCAATGTCCCCTCTAAGGTATGGAGTCTTGTGAGCAAAAATTCTACTTTGTGAGCTACTGGCATTAAAGTTGGGAGCCAGCAATTTGGCTACTGCATAGGTTAGTTTGCTCTGGAGCCATCCTCCCTGAGCCAAGACAAAAATGTGTGAGCCGGAGGCTAAAAAAACTCAGCTTAGAGGGAACACTGGTCTGGAGCAATGTTCCCTCTAAGCCGAGTGAGTGTGAGCTAGCTCACAGTTTTTCAGCCTCCGGCTCACACATTTTTGTCTTCGTTCAGGAAGGATGGCTCCAGAGCAAACCAAGTTATGCAGCAGCCAAATCACTCGCTCACAACTTTAATGCCAGTAGCTCACAAAGTAGGATTTTTGCTCACAAGACTCCACACCTTAGAGGGGACATTGGTCTGGAGATGAGTTGTGATTCTGGGAGATCTCCAGGCCAAAGGGAGGCTGGCTGGCACCCCCGCTTCCACCTGGGCTCCTAGACCTTGGCAGTCTCCAGGCATGACAGGAAGGTTCCACCGCTGCATGGAGGAAGGAAAGCTGCAACTTCTCAGCAGGGATTTGAAACCGAGGACTTCCAGGATCTTTTAATGTTCCTTCCCCACCCCCACTCAAATCCTGAAAATCCCTGTTTCGGTTTTGTCTCTTTGCGCAAACTGAACATTTGATCATCATTTCCCCACCCTTTTGCATTCCCTTGCACTAAATTTTCCCTGTAAAATGTGTACATTTCTCACTATTAAAATGTGTGTCCATGAACGTGAGCTCTCAGGGGCTAAGCCGGCTTTGGTGTAGTGGTTAAGAGCAGCGGACTCTACTCTGGGAGAACCGGGTTTGATTCCCCACTTCTCCTCCACATGCAGCCAGCTGGGTGGCCTTGGACTAGTCACAAATTCTCTCAGAGCTGTGCTCTCAAGAGCCGTCCTTGAAAGAGCGCTCTCAGTCCCCCCTGCCTCACAGGGTGTCCGTTGTGGGAAGAGGAAGGGGAGGCGATGGTAAGCCGCTCTGAGACTCCGAGGGAAGGGCGGGGAATAAATCCAGTCTCCTCTTCTTCTTCTAAGCAGGGTCAGTCCTGGTTAGTGTTTGGGTGAGAGACCACCAAGGAAGTCCACGATTGGAGCGCAGAGGCAGGCAAACCAGGCGATGGCACAATCACCTCTGAATGCCTCTTGCCTTGAAAACCCTGTGGGGTTACCAGGGTTACTACCAGGGTTCCCTCTACGCTGAGTGAGTGTGAGCTAGCTCACAGGTTTTTTTAGCCTCCGGCTCACCCTTTTTTGTCTTAGCTCAGGAAGGAGGGCTCCAGAGCCAACTAATTTACGCAGGAGCCACATCGCTCGCTCACAGGGGTCATTTCGTAGAAAAAAGAGGTGCAGGAGCTCAGTAGTATAACTCATTTGCATAACTCATTTGCATCTGCCACGCCCCCTGACCTCACTGGAAGTGTGTCAGAAGGCAACACCCACCGCTCAGGCTCCACTGGACTGTTTTGGATTGCTAGCTATTTGGGGGGGGGAACATGCAGAGCTGTCCTCGCAGAGGAGGGAGAGCTTGTACCTGAATAAAACTTGGTCTTAAAGGTGCCACTGGACTGTTTTGGACTGGGGGGGGCAGAGGGAGCAATTGTCCCCCTTTATGTTTCTTTTGTGTTTCGTTATATTTCGGTCCAGGGGTCATTTCGTAGAAAAAAGAGGTGCAGGAGCTCATTAGCATAACTCATTGGCATAACTCATTTGCATCTGCCACACCCCCTGACATCACCGGAAGAGCCCCCACGGGGTCGCCATGAGTCAGCTGCGACTTGGTGGCATTTTGCTGGCACGCACACATATGTCATCTGTATCAGTGACATACACTGTACGTATAAGAGCCATTTCCAAGTGTGTATAAAAGCTGTCTGACCAGGCGTCCACCAGACAAATGTGCAAAAACAACAGAGAAAAACACAAACCAAGAGAACCAGTCTGGTATAGGGGTTAGAATGACTTGGAGCTGGGAGACCCAGGTTAGAATCCGCACTCTGCCATGGATGCTTGCTGGGTGACCTAGGGCCAGTCGCCTGCCTTGTGGCTGGTGTGAGGATAAAATGGAGAAGGGGAGAAACATGCTGTGAATGGCTTTGGATCCCCAATGGGAAGGGAGGGAGAGAGAGAGAGAGAAGAGATTGGATTTGTACCCCGCCCTTCACTACCCAAAGGAGTCTCAGAGCGGCTTGCAATCTCCTTTCCCTTCCCTTCCCAACAGACACCCTGTGAGGCAGGTGGGGCCGAGAGAGCTCTTTCAAGGACCGCTGTTTCCAGAACAGCTCTGAGAGAACTTGTGACGGACCCAAGGTCACACCAGCAGCTGCATGTGGAGGAGTGGGGAATCAAACCCGGTTCTCCCAGCGTAGAGTCTGCGCTTCGAACCACTACACCAAACTGGGTCTCGCATTGCATCAATATCTAGATAAAATTCAGTATTTTAAAATTGAAATCGGGAGCATTTGCACCCTCCAAATCTCTCTCCCCCTGCCGTGTTTTATTCCCGGGTGTACTAAAGAAGCCTCATTTTGCAGCTGAGGCTTTTCCCAGCTTGTGCATAAATGGTGGGTAAACCTTTGCATATTCAATTTCCAGACATGAGGCCGCTGTTTAAAGTTCCATAAAGGAGAGAAGCGAAACGGGAGAGGAGGAGACCTTGAATAATCAATGTGTGCCAAAAAAAACAACCAAAAAAAATAAAAAAGATCACTAATTCACTGAAAAGGCGGAGAACACAGTCCACTGACAGCTGAGTACATAAAGAAACCAATTTATGGGTGCTGTACGGCTGTCACTCCATTAAGGCACTGTAGGCATCGGTAGACGTACCAAATATACCAGGCGAATCGGAAAACAAGCAATGTAATAAAGAGCAACATCAGTGTTTCAAATTTTCATATGTTTGGCTATTACAAAGCCGGAACAATAACGGGCGCAGGGAATCTCACCCGCCTTTCGCTCACGTACCAGCGCAAAAGGAAGAGCCGAGGCGCTGCGGTTCCCCGAACTCTGGGCTGGCTGCCCTTTGGCTTGCAGTGCCTTTGGCGAGGGGGGGCTTGATATGTGGGTGTAGTGGTTAAGTGATCTGGGAGAACCGGGTTTGATCCCCCACTCCTCCACATGCAGCTGCGTGACGGAGTGAGCTCCCGTCTCTGGTCCCCAGCTCCTGCCCACTGAGCAGTTTGAAAGCAAGAAACTGCAAGTAGATAAATAGGTACCGCTTTGGTGGGAAGGTAGCAGCGTCCCGTGCGCCTTGGCATTTAGTCATGCCGGCCACTTGACCACGGAGAAGTCTTCGGACAGCGCTGGCTCTTCGGCTTGGAAATGGAGATGAGTACCGCCCCCTAGAGTCGGATCCGACTGGCTTTCGAGCAAGGGAAACCTTTACCTTTACTCACTCTGACTGACAGCAGCTCTCCCCAGCCCCAGGCGTAGGATGGTCTTTCTTAGTGCCAGCAAATGGAGATCCTGTCTTGGGTTCAGCTCCCTCCACCACCCCTCACCTGTAGCGGCGCTCCAACCTCACCCCCTCAGTGCAGGTATGAGAGGCCGGAGTTTTGAAAAGGTACAGGGGAGTGTACCAGTTTAGATGACTGGGGAGAGGAATAACAATTCTGAATTGCTCTCCAATGTTAACATAGAAACTTCCTTAGAAACAGAGAAGTAGCAACAACAGGAGAGACTTCAGCTAGAACCAGTTTCCCAGTGACATACCGGGTTTTTTTTTACTGTCAGAGGTTTTTTAAGCAGCACAGGGAGCAATTAAAAATGAGATTTCCCTGACCTGCCGGTTGAAGTGATATGGTGCATTCTACCACATTAGGGTTCTACAACCTCATTCTCCCGACCCAGTCTCCGAAAAATTACTGCCTTTCACACCTCTGCTTTTAAAACCAACCGGTTAATTGTGTTGACTCCCAGCACAGCTATTGGCTGCTCAGTTGTCGAATACGAAAGTCGTGTCTTTCACGGGCTCAGAGTTTTGTTTTGTTTTTAAGTCATTAGCTTTGCTTTGTTTGATTTTGGTTCAATGGAACCTTTCTTTATTTATAACTGCTTCGAGATTCCAACAGAACTTTCTTCCGTATGTATAGCAGGACAGGCAAGTGCATCTGTCAGCCTGGGAGACTGTCTTTGCTATGAGCTGGAGCTGCTGTGTGCTTCCACGGAACCCTCACAGACATTCTAACTGCTCAGGATGAAAATAGTAAAAAGGTAAAGGTCCCCTTGCTCGAAAGCCAGTCGAGTCCAACTCTAGGGTTGCGGTGCTTATCTCCGTTTCATCCAGCCAAGCCAAGCCGAGTGGGAAAAATGCCGTCCGGATCACGTCTGAGTTGCAACTGAACAAATCCCCGTCGGCTGCAAAACGTGTGCTATGTAAAGATTATATGTGTTGTCCTCCCTTACCCCTATAAAGCATTGTTAGTCCCTTGTGAAATGAGTAACTGTAAATCGCTCAGAGCCAGCAGCTCTGCAAGGATCGAGCGATCAATAAATTGAAAGATTATTATTATTATTATTATTATTATCATAAAAACATAAGAGAAGCCAATGTTGGATCAGGCCAATGTCCAGTACTTCCGATATGCAGATATTTTCCCCATTAACATCCTGCACCATACTTTCCTTAGCCTTTTTTTTTTTTGCCTTCAGTATCTGGTGTCTCCATTCTGCCGCTATTAACACTCTGGCTGTGGTGAATAAATTCCTTATTAATCACATCTTGTTAACTGAAATCCCTCTGGGCATAATGTTCAAAAGAGCTACACTAGGGTCTTTTCATATTTCTACATGCATAATTTCTCTTGGCTAATATTTGGATGGGAGACCACCAAGGAAGTCCAGGGTTGCTACGCAGAGGCAGGCAAGGGCCAACCACCTCTGAGTGTCTCGTGCCCTGAAAACCCCAGTGTTCCCTCTAAGCTGAATTAGTGTGAGCTAACTCACAGTTTTTTAGCCTCCAGCTCACACATTTTTGTCTTAGCTCAGGAAGGAAGGCTCCAGTGCAAACTAATGCATGCAATAGCCAAATCGCTCGCTCACAGCTTTGATGCCTACAGCTCACCAAGTAGAATTTTTACTCACAAGACTCCAGAGCTTAGAGGGAGCATTGGTCACCATAAGTTGACTTCGACTTGACGGCACTGTCCAATATCAGTGCATGTTCAGCAGCAATTCAACGGTACATTATGAGCCAGTTTGGTATAGCGGTTAAGTGCGCGGACTCTAATCCCCGGGGAACCGGGTTTGATTCCCCACTCCTCCACTTGCATCTGCTGGATGACCTTGGGCAAGCCATAGTTCTGGCACAGCTGTTCTTGAAAAAAAGAGCTCTCTCAGCCCCACCCACCTCACAGGGTGTCTCTTGTGGGGAGGGGGAGGGAAAGGAGTTTGTGAGCTGCTCTGAGACTCCAAGTGAAGGGCAGGGTATAAATCCAATCTCCTCCTCCTCCTCCTCCCCTTTGCAAATTTAGCTCCTGGGACAGATTAATCAACAAAGAGCACAGTGGGCGTGGAAAGAGGGAGGGAAACTAACCCTCAACTGATGGCACTTTCCACTCCCCCTCTGTAGCATAGGAATGTTTGGGGAGTGGAAGCTGGGGGAGTGACAGGCATGCCTCAAGGCCTCCAGAAGGCTTTCAAGAAGAGGAGGAGGAGTCCTCAGAGTGGCTTACAATCACCTTCCCTTCCTCTCCCCACAACAGGCACCCTGTGAGGTAGGTGGGGCTGAGAGGGCTCTGTGAGAGGTCTCTGAGACAACTGCTCTTGAGAGAACTGCTCTGAGAGAACTGGGACTGACCCAAGGTCACCCAGCTGGCTTCATGTGGAGGAGGAGTGGGGAATCAAACCCGGCTCTCCAGATTGGAGTCCTCCGCCCTTAACCACCACACCAATCTGGCTCTCAAGAGCCAAGCCAGTGACCTCTTTGGCCTCTCCCCTCCATCCCACCCCTTTTGAAACGATCCTCAGTTCGCTCCGACTTTTCTTAGAAGACATGCTCACTCCTCATCAGTCTTGCAACGGAGGGTGGTCGTGGATGTTGGGGAAATTGGCAACATAGTTAAATATTCAGAGGTTGCAGTGGATCTTTGCTTCACTGGAGAGGAGGCATTTTCTTCTATGTAAAAATCTTTATTTCTAAGGGAAGGGTTCACGGGAAATCCACAAAACAACAAAGACACCGAAGACTACATCTTTACACTCTGACTACACGGTCTACAGCAATGGAGATTCTTCTTCTTCTTCTTCTTGACCCCTAGAAGGAAATCACCTGAATGCATTAACCAATGATTGTGAGTAAATACGCTTCAGTTTTCCCGGGCTTTGTTCCCATTGGCTCTGTGCCAGGTTCCCTTCCAGGTCAGTCTAAACAATAGCACACAAGGTAAACACACATTAACCCTATAAAGACTGGATTTTAGACCTTGCAACACACATCTTTCCAACAGTGGAAAGTGCTGTCAGGTTGCCGCTGATTTATGGAGACCCTGTAGGGATTCCAAGGCAAGAGACTCTGCATAGCGACCCTGGACTTCCTTGGTAGTCTCCCATCCAAAAAACTATCTAGGGCTGATGCTGCTTAGCTTCCGAGATCTGATGAGATCGGGCTGGCCTGGGCTGCTGATGCCGTTTGTTTTAGAGATTGATATTTCCCCCCCTGCATTCCCAGGGAGTTCCCCAAATGAGCAGCAACCTTTCCCTTATCTGCATGTCTCCTCCTTTTAAAAAGGTAAAGGTTTCCCTTGCTCGAAAGCTAGTCAAATCTGACTCTAGGGTTGCGGTGCTCATCTTCGTTTCCAAGCCAAAGAGCCAGCGCTGTCCGAAGACATTTCTGTGGCCGTGTGGCCAGCATGACTAAACACCGAGGCGCACGGGACGCTGTTACCTTCCCACCAAAGTGGCACCTATTTATCTACTTGCAATTTCTTGCTTTCGAACTTTCGGCAGGAGCTGGGGGCCAGAGATGGGAGCTCACTCCGTCACGCGGCACTCGGGTCTCGAACCGCCGAACTACAGACCTTCCAGTCTGCAGCACAGCGTCTTAACCTCGGAGCCACTGCGGCCCTTTCTCCCCCTTTAACCATCCTACTAACAAGTACGTGACCATTTGCAAGTGGAAGGAAGGATGGATGCGAGCTAGCAAAAATGGCAGCGACCTAAAGGGGAATAAACCAGCCAATTATCCGATTGCGGTTATATAGGATAGAGCCCTGAGCTGAGTGGCCAAGGCTAGCCTGACCTCATCAGATCTCAGAAGCAGAGTGTCGCTGTGGCGGGACTGGCGCGACTCGCGCCGACTTCTTTGAGACCACCCACAGAGGAACGGGGTTCGGGAGCCGCATTTGGGGGCCAGGAAGACCATGGTTCGAAACCCAGGAGGGGACGAGCTCGAGTGAGAATACGAGGACCTTTACCAGCCGTTTGTGTGGAGTCCAACGAGGAAGGCACCGGGCGGGCCGCTACTTCAAGAGTTTGTTCTCCGAAGAGGGCCTTTGGCTTGTAACAAATGCATTCTCATCTCCCTCCGCCCTTATCGTTAAGTTTTGTTTTGAAAGAGATATAATGGTTTGGAGTGTTGCCGCAAACAATGGAAGGATGTTTTTTTCCCCCCTCTCCTTTCTTTTTGCAGCAAGAGAAAAGAAAGCTTTAAAAACCTTCAATTAACTGGACTCCTACATTAAACAGAAATGAGTTTTGACGTGAGTTGCTGGTTTCTCCCTCCTGCTGGGAAGAAGGAGAGGAGAAGGAAGAATTAACTGGACTCCTACATTAACAGAAATTAGTTTTGACGTGAGCGGCTTGTTTCTCTCTCCTGCTGGGAAGAAGCAGAGAAACCAGGTGGGTGTGGAGGGAAGGGAGTGAACGCCGTCACCAGGATGGGTTTCTACCTCTTCTTCAGAAAGATCCAAAGGAGACAGGAGGATGTATGAAGTGTGGTGTTCGAAACCTTATTAGCATGTGACCTCCTGGTCTTCTGCCCCTTTCCTTTCCTTAGGACGGTTTGATCGTGCAATGTCACTTTTATAGGAAATTCAGAAGAGCACGGCTAAAGAAGTTTCCAGGGTAATTTTATTATCTGTCTCCTGGTCCCTTCCACATCTCAAACATCAGTGCACCCCATGCAGCTAAGGAAGAGAGCCCACTTCCTTAGTCCAGAAAACTTGTTATGTATGTCATCATAGAAGCACTCCAAATAGAAGGGTGTGGGGCCAGAACCAGTATTTGGACCGAGCAGTGCTCTATGTCTCCTTGCAGAGGACACTCCCCAGAGTGTCGTGAAGTGTCATTTGGGGTGGTCCAAAAATTATTGGGGGTTGCAGCCTGGCCCCAGTGTCTGCTTGCACGATTGTCCTGGGGGCACCGCACTTTGGAGCAGCTGGCACAAGACCCACAGTTTGGCCCAGGAAACTGGATATATCTTCTTGAAGGGGAGAGTCCCCTGAATGTGTCGGTATATGATATGTGGTGTTCCAGACCTTATTTTGGGGTTCAGAGCTTTAAAACTCTCCTCAGTGTTTCTGCATGATTTCATGAATAAGTCAGGGATAAGGAATGAATAAGGAACTGCGAATAAGGAACCAACTTCAGCCTCCTGAAGGAGACGAGGCTGGTCTCCAAGTTTCTGGGCCTCTGCCCCTTTGCTTTCCTTTGGACAAGAGGCACCAGCCAAGAGTGTTGCTTCTTTCAAAGCGTCTTACAAACCCATGCTCTCTCTAAGCCAGCGATGGCGACCCCAAACCCACTTATTTATCGCAAAGTGCCAACACGGCAATTTAACCTGAATACTGAGGTTTTACGTGGACCCACCTTGCTTTGCTTCTGAGGCCTGACAAGGTCACGCCGTACCCCCCCCCACCTTTCCTTCCACCCTTACTGTTCAGTTCCGCTTCTGTAAGATATATAATGTTTTGGAGTATTGCCACAGACAATGGTGGGATATTCCCCCCCACCTTTCTTTTAATGGCAAATAAAAGTAACGCTTTAAAACCTTCAATTAACTGGACTCCTACATTAACAGAAATTAGTTTTGACGTGAGCGGTTTGTTTCTCTCTCCTGCTGGGAAGAAGCAGAGAAACCAGGTGGGTGTGGAGGGAAGGGAGTGAACGCCGTCACCAGGATGGGTTTCTACCTCTTCTTCAGAAAGATCCAAAGGAGACAGGAGGATGTATGAAGTGTGGTGTTCGAAACCTTATTTTGGGTTGTAAAGGGCAAGCAGTTCCTTATTCAAATTTCCTGAGAAATAGTGTCATCATAGAAGTACTCCAAATAGAAGGGTGTGGGGCCAGAACCAGTATTTGGACCGAGCAGTGCTCTATGTCTCCTTGCAGAGGACAGTCCCCAGAGTGTCGTGAAGTGTCATTTCGCGTGGTCCAAATATTCTGGGGGGTTGCAGCCTGGCCCCAGTGTCTGCTTGCACGATTGTCCTGGGGGCACCGCACTTTGGAGCAGCTGGCACAAGACCCACAGTTTGGCCCAGGAAACTGGATATATCTTCTTGAAGGGGAGAGTCCCCTGAATGTGTCGGTATATGATATGTGGTGTTCCAGACCTTATTTTGGGGTTCAGAGCTTTAAAACTCTCCTCAGTGTTTCTGCATGATTTCATGAATAAGTCAGGGATAAGGAATGAATAAGGAACTGCGAATAAGGAACCAACTTCAGCCTCCTGAAGGAGACGAGGCTGGTCTCCAAGTTTCTGGGCCTCTGCCCCTTTGCTTTCCTTTGGACAAGAGGCACCAGCCAAGAGTGTTGCTTCTTTCAAAGCGTCTTACAAACCCATGCTCTCTCTAAGCCAGCGATGGCGACCCCAAACCCACTTATTTATCGCAAAGTGCCAACACGGCAATTTAACCTGAATACTGAGGTTTTACTTTAGAAAAAACAACTCATACATTAACTTAAGATGATCCAAACAAAGTAAGGAAAGCAATCCCAAATGCTTTCATTTACTTAAAATTATTTGGCAGAGAATTCGACACTTTAATGATGGTCTGGGCCTGGCTGGGGCGATGGCACGCGTGCCCACAGAGAGAGGACAAAAGGCACCAGCCAAGAGTATTGCTTCTTTCAAAGCGTCTTACAAACCAATGCTCTCTCTAAGCCAGTGATGGCGAACCTTTTAGAGACTGAGTGCCCAAACTGCGACCCCAAACCCACTTATTTATCGCAAAGTGCCAACACGGCAATTTAACCTGAACACTGAGGTTTTACTTTAGGAAAAACAACTCATACATTAACTTAAGATGATCCAAACAAAGTAAGGAAAGCAATCCCAAATGCTTTCATTTACTTAAAATTATTTGGCAGAGAATTCGGCACTTTAATGATGGTCTGGGTCTGGCTGGGGTGATGGCACGCGTGCCCACAGAGAGGGCTCTGAGTGCCACCTCTGGTACCTGTGCCATAGGTTCGCCACCACTGCTCTAAGCTGTGGAGTCTTGTCAGCAAAAATTCTACTTTGTGAGCTCCTGGCATTAAAGCTGTGAGCGAGCTGTTTGGCTACTGCATTAATGAGTTTGCTCTGCCGCCATCCTTTCTGAGTGAAGACAAAAATGTGAGAGCCGGGGGCTAAAGAACTGTGAGCTAGCTCACATCAACTCAGCTTAGAGGGAACACTGCAAAGGGGCATCTTCCCCACAGCCCTTACGCTGGCCGTGGGCTTCTTTGGCATTTCATTCATGCCTAACCAGGCCTAGGTGAACTTTGTGCTAGAAACAAAATCTATTTTCTGTCCTTGAGCAATGCAAATTCTGCACCAAGAGGTGTGGGATCCTGCAACCCAGGGGTCATTTCCTGTGGGAGCGCACAGGAGCGGAGCTCCAGCAGTAAGGAGTCCAGGGGGCGGGCACATGCAACAAGCTCTGCCCCCAGCTCCCAACATCCCTCAGTTGGGCCACGAGGAGCAAGCAGCAGCCAGGTAAGTTGCAGAGGCCCCCCCCCGCCTTCAGGTACAAGCTCTCCCTCCTCTGTGAGGGCAAATCTGCACATCCCCCCCCCAATACCTAGCAATCCAAAACAGTCCAGTGGCACCTTTAAGACCAAGTTTTATTCAGGTACAAGCTCTCCCTCCTCTGCGAGGACAGATGAGGGCAAATCTGCACGTCCCCTCCCCCAATAGCTAGCAATCCAAAACCACGGCCACATATCTCGTAAAATCTACAGCAACTAATCCAAAACAGTCCAGTGGAGCCTGAGTGGTGGGTGTTGCCTTCTGACCCACTTCCGGTGATGTCAGGGGGCGTGGCATATGCAAATAAGTTATGCTAATGAGCCCCTGCACCTCTTTGTCTACGAAATGACCCCTGCTGCAACTGATGTTTCCTCTATTCCCCCCCACCCCTTACTGAGCAGAGCAGTTTGCATCCTGAGCAGTGCAAGACCAAGACCCTATGGGGCTCCAGACTGCCGCTGAGCGGGGCTTCCTGTGTTAATGAGCGGCCACTCACACACGCAGCTTGAAGGAAACATAGGGTAGGAGAAAAGTGTTGAGTTCTGCATGATTCTACTTTTTTAAAAAATAGCTCTCCATTTCCCATAACTGACGAAGAAGGGCTGGGAGCTTTGTAGGATATAAAAGTCCTGCCGAGCATAAGGGTTTCGTTTGCTTATCTTTTTTTAGGACCACTTGGTTATGCAATGTTACTTTTGTGGGAAATGCAGAAGAATGCACATAAGAAATCTCCAGGGTAACACCAGCGTGCTGTGATGGTCAAGAGCAGTGAATTGTGATCTGGGGAACCGGGTTTGATTCCCCACTCCTCCTCCACATGAAGCCTGCTGGGTGACCTTGGGCCAGTCACCATTCTCTCAGAGCCCTTTCAGTCCCGCCTACCTCACAGGGTGTCTATTATGGGGAGAGGAAGGGAAGGAGGAGGAGGATGCATGTATACCCTGCCCTTCACTACTCGAAGGAGGCTCAGAGGGGCTTAACAATCTCATTTCCTTCCGCTCCCCACAACAGGCACCCTGTGAGGTAGGTGGGGCTGAGAGAGCTCTTTCGAGGACTGCTCGTGGGAGAACAGCTCTGAGAGAACCTGTGACTTTTGGGGAGGGAAGGGAAAGGAGATTTGTAAGCCTCTCCGAGACTCCTTCAGGTAGTGAAGGGCGGGGTATAAATCCAATCTCCTCTTCTCTTCTTCTTCTAAGGACATGAGTAAAGATAACTCACCTTACTGGGGGAAGAAATCTGTGTTGTACAACCTCCCCCACCAGGTTCAGAGTGATCTCTTGCTGGCATATCCACATTACATGATTTTCATAGAGAGGCGCAGCTCGGAGGGATCCATTGTGGCTCAGTGAAGTACATAATAGGAATTGTAAACCATCCTCTCTCAGCCCCCACCCACCCACCCCGCTGCTCCCTAATTATGTGCATTTCTCAGAGAGAAGCAGCCAGCTTGGGTGAATGAGAAAGACGGGAATGCAGACATGAAGTGGCTTTTGTGACAAATGGCTCCAAAATGTTTCATCCAACTGAAAAAGGAGAGGAGAATACGGTGCTGCAATCGCTACAGAAAATTAGGGTTAGGAACAATGATGGATGTCAGCAAAGCGGGGCCAGGTAAGACGTGCCGACGTCTTTCGGAGCCGCTTTTAAAAATTGGGCTTTCGGGATGCTCTCCTGGAAAATGGAACAGGGCTCCGTTTTCAAAAGGACAGGGCTCTGTCTGGCCCAGAGGACTGTCATCACCTGCCGTGGATGGAAGCCTAACCCCCGACTCTACTTTAAGGCTGCCGTCACTCAGTAAGGATAGAAGGGCACTCTGCACAAGCTCAGAGGTACTTCTCCTTATAGGGGATTCTTAGCTCTGATATTGCATTCTCAGGGTATAAAGCACTCCACATACGTACTGCAGGGCCTTAACAATGTCTCAATGGTCTGTCAATGGTTCTAATACTGAGCAAGTCAAGGCCTCCTCCTATTTGGGGATTCGGTTCTCAGCAGGTCCGTCTTTGTCCCCCCAATTTAAGGTAAAGGTAAGGTTCCCTTGCTCGAAAGCCAGTCGAGTCCGACTCTAGGGCTGCGGTGCTCATCTCCGTTTCAAAGCTGAAGAGCCAGCGCTGTCCGAAGACATTTCCGTGGTCATGTGGCCGCAATGACTGAACACCAAGGCGCACGGAACGCTGTCACCTTCCCACCGAAGTGGTACCTATTTATCTACTTGCAATTTCTTACTTTCGAACTGCTAGGTTGGCAGGAGCTGGAACTAGAGATGGGAGCTCACTCTGTCATGCGGCAACTCGGGTCTCAAACTGCTGAACTACCGACCTTCCACAGCCTGCAGTTCAGCGTCTTAACCACTTGATTTAGAACAGCGCTTAATAAAGCAAAACCTTGCACAAGCACCATAAATAGGCTCTTCCACGATAAGTGGGGAGAGGAGTATATACCTGGAGCAGTGCAAGCCTTTAATTCAAAAGTGGCTCCACTCATTCTTTACAGTTCAGCTATTTGGATTGAAGCTATCTCTGATACTATCGACCAACCACTAGCCCAATTCTTAAGGGAAATGCTGAATATTCCCAGCTGCGTATGAAACGTCGTATTACAGGCAGAATTTGGACAGATATCCTTGGAAGCAAGAGCGTGGCTCTTTGCCTTCAAACTGAGATTAACACAGCTCCTGCTAGGTGGGCAGAAGCTGGGGGCCAGAGATGGGAGCTCACTCCGTCACGCGGCACTCGGGTCTCGAACTGACTTTCCGGTCTGCAGTTCAGCGTCTTAACCACTGGGCCACCACAGCCCCTTCTGCAGAGTATGCTCATCCCTATTTTTTTAAATCTTTTTTTAATCTCTGATTTTTCTTATCCAAAACTAATTTGTGCAGTAGTCAAACCGCTCGCTCACAAATTTAATGCCAGCAGCTCGCAAACCAGGATTTTTGCTCACAAGACTCCAGAACTTAGAGAGGGCATTGCTCCTGATACAGCCCAGTCTTTTACCTATTGAGACGCATCTCCTTTAGACAGACGGGGAGTTACTTCATTGCTGTTTCTTCAAAGAAATGTTTTGAAAATCCTTGCTCAGAGAAAGCTAGCATGATAGAAGAAAGCTGAGCCAGAGCAGTTTCCCATGACATGCTGGTTTTCTACTTCCAGGGAAGTCTCTCTCCTTTTTGGGTAGAACAGAAACTTGTCAGTCATGTGATTTCCATACCTTGGAAATGGTATCATTCAAGAACAGTTTTGCTCCTGAAACAATTATCTACCACTTACCTTTGAGGAAGTGATACAGAGCTATTAAGGGACTTACCCAGTTACAGTTACTGGCCCTCCTTCTAGTGTTATTTATGTGCTTAATATAATTATTTTTTATAATTTTCAACTATATTTTCTGTTGCTTAGACGTTTTCATGTTTGTATGTATGCTGCCTCATGGACCATGATCAGATGTTACGGCAGCATAAAAAAGATTTAAAGAAAGAAAAAAAGAAAGACCTGGAAGTAACCGGAGACCTGAGCTGCAGGCTCTTAGCATCCTTGAGAGCCAGTTGGGTGCAATGGTTAGGAGCGTGGACTCTGATCTGGGAGAACCAAGTTTGATTCCCCACTCCTCCACATGCAGCTGCTGGTGTGACCCTGGGTCAGTCACAAGTTCTTTCAAAGCTCTTCTCTCAAGAGCAGTCCTCAAAAGAGCTCTCTCAGTCCCACCTATCTCGCAGGGTGTCTGTGGTGGGGTGGGGATTGTAAACTGCTCTGAGACTCCAAGTGAAGGGCAGGATATAAATCTATCTCTCCAGTTGGGTGTAGTGGTTAAGTGCACGGACTCTAATCTGGGAGAACTGGGTTTGATTCCCCACTCCTCCACTTGCAGCTGCTGGATGACCTTGGGCAAGCCATAGCTCTGTCAGAGCTGTTCTCTCAA
The DNA here is from genome assembly GCF_001447785.1 of Gekko japonicus. Taxonomy (NCBI): domain Eukaryota; kingdom Metazoa; phylum Chordata; class Lepidosauria; order Squamata; family Gekkonidae; genus Gekko; species Gekko japonicus. Next base: position 223,192 of record NW_015164241.1, read on the forward strand.
TGACAGTTTCTGTAAGAGCTCTCTCAGCCCCACCTACCTCACAGGGTGTCTGTTGTGGGGAGAGGAAGGGAAAGGAGATTGTAAACCACTCTGAGACTCTGAGTGAAGGGCGGGGTATAAATCCAATCTCCTCCTCCTCTTCTTCTTCTTGTAGCACAGCCAAAGTCCCACTCCCGTTTCTTTCTTGCAGGCGGTTTCTGGCTCCAAAGCCTCTCTCTCCACGCCGACATCTGTACGAATCTTTCTTATTCTGGTGCTGCCTGCCTTGTAATTACTCCCATCAAAAGATGTTTACTTCTGTCTGCCTCGTTTGTGTAATGAGAGGAAATAAAAACTGTCATTCTTAAAAGCCTCTTTGAAATGCGCACACAAGAATCGAGACTTTTGGAGACGGGGAAAAATGGAAATGCAAGGAACCAAGAGAAGGAGCCTGTCTAGCAGTGAGTTCACATCCAGGCGGCGGGGGGGGGGGAGTGCCTCTTAACTCCCAGCAGCCCACGCTCCAGGGCAGGCACCGCATCTGGAACGGGAGCAGCACTGGCCGTCAGGTTGCTAGTCCACAGGGGCGCCACGGACTGGGCAGGGGTGAAATCCCAGCAGCGGGGGCTGCTTAGCAGCACAGCCCTAAACAACCTTACACGGTTCTAAGCCCATTGACTTCAATGGACTTAGAAGGGTGTAACCAGGGGTCATTTCCTGCAGGAGTGCACAGGAGTGGAGCTCCGGCAGTAAAGAGGCCAGGGGGCGGGCACATGCAACAAGCCCCACCCCCTGCTCCCAGCAGCCCTCAGGCAGAGCAAAAAGCAGCCAGGTAAGTTGCAGAGCCCCCCCCCCATAGCAATCCAAAACAGTCTAGGGGCACCTTTAAGGCCAAGGTTTATTCAGGCACAAGGGTTCCCTCCTCTGACAGTCTAGTGGCACCTTTAAGGCCAAGGTTTATTCAGGCACAAGGTTTCCCTCCTCTGTGAAGGCAGATCTGTGCCCCCCCCCCCCCCAATAGCTAGCAATCCAAAACAGTCCAGTGGAGCCTAAGTGGTGGATGTTGCCTTTGGACACACTTCTGGTGATGGCAGGGGGTGCGGCATATGCAGATAAGTTATGCTAATGAGTTATGCTAATGAGCTCCTGCACCTCTTTTTCTACAAAATGACCCCTGGGTGTAACTCTGTTTAGGATTGCAGGGTAAGAGTTCCAGAGGACTGGAGGTCAGGCTCCCGTGACTGTCAAGCGCCCACCTGGCAAAATACGTGAAAATGTCCTCTGTTTTTATTGCATTTTATCAAGTCCCACTGAATGTGACCCGATCTGACCGAAATCTAGCAGCTCCCAGCCCATTCGGCTTTTTTATATGCAGGTCCCATGACTCTCAGCATCGCCTTTTTCAGTGGTCGAAGAGGACTCCGCCAGTTTGGTGTAGTGGTTAAGTGTGCGGACTCTAATCTGGGAGAACCGGGTTTAAGTCCCCACTCCTCCACTTGCACCTGCTGGATGACCTTGGGCAAGCCATAGTTCTGTCAGAGCTGTCCTTGAAAGGGCAGTTCTCTCAGAGCTCTCTCAGCCCCACCTGCCTCACAGGGTGTCTGTTGTGGGGAGGGGAAGGGAAAGGAGTTTGTAAGCCGCTCTGAGACTCCAAGTGAAGGGCGGGGTGTAAATCCAATCCTCCTCCTCCTCCTCCTCCTCCTTTATAACTTTCTTTCCCTAGCAGAAAAACTGGCTGGATCCGACCTTGTGTCTGGGTCAGCAATTAGACTGAATTCGACGGCTGGCTTTTGTTTTGTTGTTTTGCTGGCTTAACTCGATGAGTGCTATTTCTACAGCATTTGAACACCACCTTGTAACATTTTAAGAAAATCATGGCCTCTACAAACCTGGCAGCCCTGACCTGAATGGTCCAGGCCACTACACCAAACTGGGTGTGATCCTGGAAATGTCTCTTTCAATGAAGGCCCAGATCACAAATGTTGCTAAACTGTTTTTTTCCCCATGTATGCCAGGTCATGTATGCCAAGGAGCTGCAGTGGCTCAAGTGATTAAGACGCTGAACTGCAGGCTGTGGAAGGTCAGTAGTTCAGCAGTTCGAGACCCGGGTGCCGCATGATGGAGTGAGCTCCCATCTCTAATTCCAGCTCCTGCCAACCTAGCAGTTCGAAAGCAAGAAATTGCAAGGAGATAAATAGGTACCACTTCGGTGGGAGGGTAACAGCGTTCCGTGCGCCTTGGTGTTTAGTCATGCCGGCCACATGACCACGGAAACGTCTTCGGACAGCACTGGCTCTTTGGCTTTGAAACGGAGATGAGCACCGCAACCCTAGAGTCGGATTCGACTGGCTTTCGAGCAAGGGAACCTTTACCTTTACTATGCCAGGTCAAGCAACTGGTTCCCTTCCTCTCTCCCCCTGCTTAGCTACAATGATCCATGCAATGGTCTCCTCCAGTACTGCACTACTGTAGTTCACTGTACTGTAATTCACTCTACGCAGGGCTACCCTTGAGGCTGACCTGGAAGCTCCAGCTGGTCCAGAATGCGGCGGTGCATGTTCTTACTGGAACACCTTCAACAGCACACATCCAGCCAGTGCTCTGCCAGCTGCACTAGCTCTGGATAGAATACTGGATCAAGTTCAATGCGTTGGTTTTAACCTTTAAAGCCCTTTGTGGTCTGGGACCGACATATCTACGGGACCGTCTCTCCTGGTATGTCCCCCAAAGAGCATTACGCTCAATGGATCAAAATCTTCTAGTAATCCCTGGCCCGAAAGATATCCCATTAGCCTTGACCAGAGCTGGAGCCTTCTCAGCGCTGGAACCAGCCTAATGGGACGCTCTGCCAAGTGAGATCTGGGCCCTGCAGGACACCAGTTTGGTGTAGTGGTTGAGTGCGCGGACTCTGATCTGGGAGAACCGGGTTTGATTCCCCACTCCTCCACTTGCACGTGGCTGGATGACTGTGGGCAAGCCGTAGTTCTGATAAGAGCTGTCCTTGAAAAAGAGCCGTTTCTGTCAAGAGCTCTCTCAGCCCCACCGACCTCACAGGATGTCTGTTGTGGGGAGGGAAAGGGAAAGGAGTTTGTAAGCCACTCTGAGACTCCTTTGGGTAGTGAAGGGCGGGGTATAAATCCAATCTCCTCCTCCTCCTCCTCCTCCTCTTCTAATGCAGTTCTGCAGGGCCTGCAAAATGGAGATGTTCTGCCAGGCCTACGGTTGAGTTGGTGGAAATTCCATCTACATCGACCTTCCCCTGCTTTGTTGCTTTGTTTTTGGCTGTCCATCTGTTATAGCACCATCTTACCGTCCACGCGGACACACTCGAAGTACAGTCTCTTCTGAGAGAAGATGCACTGAGTCGTGTCAAACCGTGCGCTGCCATCTGACCGATCAGATTTAGATTGTTGTCATAAACTGACGTCGTAAATTGGGCTTTAATGATTTATTTCTTGCCTTAATATTGTTGTTGTTACCTGTTGTTACCCGCCCTGGGCCCTGCCGTGCAGCGGAGGGTGGGCGATAAGCCAAAGATAATAAATAAATAACTTCCCTATCAAAGGGACAGGAGAGGAGGTGTAAAATAAGGCATGATTCCAGATTAGTTGAAAGCGATGCTCCCACTCAGCTGTGGAGTCTTGTGAGCAAACACTCTACTTTGCGAGCTACTGGCATTAAAGTTGTGAGCGAGCGATTTGGCTACTGCATGAATTAGTTTGCTCTGGAGCCATCCTTCCTGAGCTAAGGCAGAAATGTGTGAGCCAGAGGCTAAAAAACTGTGAGCCGGCTCACACTAACTCAGCTAAGAGGGAACACTGGTTGACAGGCATCCCCCAGAGAGAGTGGATCTAGACACACTCTTGAACAAAAAGGGGGGGCAGCTTGGGGCAGCCATTTTCTCCAGGGGAACTGATCTTCTGGGCGTGGGACAGCAGTCATTGCGGGTGTGGAGGGGAAGAGGTCCTTTCGGGGGGGAACGCAGTTCCCCCGGGGGAGGTACGGGGGGTTTCCGGCCCTCATTCAGCCAGGAGGAGGCAGGAGAAGAGGGAGGGTAAGTTGCTTCCTCCCTGCCTCTCCCCACCCCTGCCTGCCTGGGGCCAGGGAGGGCCTTCGCGGGGCTTCCTTGCACTCCCGCCGGCCTTGCAGGTCCACCGCCGGGCCCTTCATGGGGCTCGGCAGTGGAGTTGCAAGGCCAGCGGCCAGGACCGTTGGGGGCGGGGTGTGTGGCCTTATGACACACTTCCGGTGATGTCAGGGGGTGTGGCATATGCTAATGAGTTATGCTAATGAGTTCCCCTAGCTCTTTTTCTACGAAATGACCCCTGTGGAGGGGGATGTATTTGTGAATTTCCTGCATTGTGCAGGGGGTGGGACTAGATGACCCTGGAGGTCCCTTCCAACTCTATGATTCTATGATCACTGTAGTTATAATTCCAGGTGGTCTTCAGCCCCACCTGAGGATTGACAACCCTAGGTAGATACCTTCAATGTTTTTGCTTGCATTGCTTTGCAAAGCGCTGTGGATGCCCATAACCCTGAATAAAACAGTTGGTTCTGAAACAAAAAAGGCCCTGAGAAAGTACAGGAATCCTCTGTCATTCAGATTCCAAAACATAGCACCCGCTTCAAAAGGCAGCAAGGACAATACAGAAAGGCAACGGCAGGAAAGAACATAATCCATTAGCACACTAATTCGGGATGTTGAATCGCTTGCCAGGCACGAATGTAGATTTACACCCCGGTCTATCGGAGATCCACATTAACTGCAACTGTCTCTGCACCCTGAGTAAATATCAACGTAAAGGTTACAAGTATTGATCAGAGGGGAAATATTTCATGCCGAACAAGCCCCCGACATCTGGAAACAAACAAACCAGTTTAAAAAGAAGCCATCAGAAAGGTTTAGGAGTGTTTCTCGGAAAAGGCATGACGGATGCGTCGCAGCTGTAAAACCACAGCTGCCTTGGACTCGCAGCGATGAGGGCGCAGCAGATGCTCTTGGGCTGAAGAGAGATCGTCGAGGGAAACAAACTGTTGGCTTATTGCTTTGGTTTATGAACCAATACAAGAGGCCACTGACAGAGCAGCCTGCGGCAAGAAATGAGACTTTGCGAAGGGGCGGCAGCCAGGCTGGGGAGCGCGGCTGAGACACAGACCGTGCAGGGAGAAGTTCCAGAGACGTTTCAAGGTCACACAGGAGAGAGTCGCCTGCCCCGGCCTGCTGCTCTTTTCCCTTGCAACTGATTGCTGGACAACCGAGCCTCAGCTCTGTATCACTTCAGCTCTAGGGTCACAGGACAGAATGGCCAGCAAAGGCCTTTCATGTAGAAAACTAGCGTAGCGGGGAGGGGACTAAGATACATATCTTAAAACAGGGGTGTCGAACTCATTTGTTATGAGGGCCGCATCTGACATAAATGAGACCTTGTTGGGCCGGGCCATGCGTGCCATAAAATGTAATGCCAGGTAGCGGAGATATAAACAGAAGGGTTTTTTGTTAGTTAAAATAAAAACGTGCTTAAAACATTAGCACTCTTGCAATATTTTGTTTATTTAACAGTGTCTGATAACTGACACCTCTTGCTCTGAATTATTGCATCAAAATGTCTGTGCTGTTGCAGTCTTGAGTATGCTATTCTGGTGCGTATCTGCAAGCTGCAAATCTACGATGACGACGTAGCAGCAGCAGAACTGGAAGCAGCAGCAGAAGACAGCCAGTTCCACTGCGGGCCTGATAGAAGCCTGATCCGCTCTGGGAGCCTGATCCGGCCCCCGGGCCGCACGTTTGACACCCATCTTAAAACATCTTCATCATGTTACATGTTAATTTGCTGTCCAGTCTGTCTATAAGTTCAACCCTTACCTCCCGTTCCATTGTATTTGAAAAAGTGTGCATGCACACGAAAGCTCATACCTTGAATGAACCTTTGTTGCTCTTAAAGGTGCCACTGGACTCTAAATTTGTTCTTAAGGTACAACAGTTCATCCTGCCATTTTAAGGAAAGAGACTTGGATTGCGGAGTCCTGGGTTCAAAAGCCAGTGTGGCACTAGAGGTTGTGCAGGGCAAAATCATGTCTTCTCACGTGGTGGTGGTGCCATGATCAAGTCATAGCTGACTTCACTGCCACAGGAGGTGGTGGCGGCTACAAGCATGGACAGCTTCAGGAGGGGACTGGATAAGCATATGGAGCAGAGGTCCATCAGTGGCTATTAGCCACAAGGTATAGATAGGAACTCTCAGTCTGGGGCAAGTGATGCTCTGGTGATGCTCAGTATTCTTGGTGCTTGGATGGAGGGGGGGGAATAGTGGGAGGGCTTCTAGTGTCCTGGCCTCACTGCTGGAGCTCCTGATGGCCCCTGGTATTTTTGGCCACTGTGTGACACAGAGTGTTGGGCTAGATGGGCCATTGACCTGATCCAACATTGGCTTCTCTGATGTTCTTATCTTCTTATGACTTATGGCAACCAGGATTTTGTGGCTGGTGGGGCAAAATTTTTTCGGGTGGGGCTGAAGTTCTCAGTGCAGAAAGAAAAGCCAGAATTCTGAGGCTAGATCTCTGAACTGCAAGCTGTCAACCACTCTAGATGACAGTTCTCAGCTGCTGCAAGTTAATCACTTCTGCCAGCCTAAGCAACAATTCTGCTAACAAGCCGGCAGGTGGGGGTGATGAATTCTATAGTCCAGAAGGCAGGCACTTAGGCAGAACAACTGTCTTCAAGGAGACCAATTTCTTGACACAGAGTTAGAAGGGATCCTAGAGGTCACCTACTCCAACCCCCTTGGCTCAGTGTGGGAATTAGTCAACTACAGCACCCCACTCTGCTTCAAGGAGCACACACCTTTAAAATGTTTTAAAATGATTGAAAAAAGCATTTACAGAAGAAATTCTTGTGGGGCTGTGCCTTTAAGAAAGGGTGCGGAGCCCCCAAATGCCTACCATAGCTATGGGCCTGATGACTACCCCATAAGGATTTCAAGACATTCAGAGGTGTTTTCCCATTGCCTGTCTCCATGTCAGGACACTGGTCAATGCTCCCTCTAAGCTGTGGAGTCTTGTGAGCAAAAATTCTATTTTCTGAGCTACTGGCATTAAAGTGGTGAGCGAGCGATTTGGCTCCTGCGTAAATGAGTTTCCTCTGGAGCCATCCTTCCTGAGCTAAGGAGAAAATGTGTGAGCCGGAGGCTAAAGAACCGTGAGCTGGCTCACACTCACTCCGCTTAGAGGAAACACTGACCCTGGTATTCCTTGGAGGTTTCCCATCCAAATGCTAGCCAAGGCTACCCCTGCTTAGATTCTGAGATCTGATGGGATCGGGGTAGCTGGGGCTGTTCAGGTCAGGTCCTTTTCACACGGATGGCTTTAAGATGGACTTAGATACATTAGTAGAACATAGGTCCATCAGTGGCTACTGGCCATGGTGACTACAGGGAACCTCCACGTTCACAGGCAGTGCCAGAAAGCAACATCAGTGGAAGGCTTCAACCTCTGTGCCCTGTTGCTGGACCTCCAGAGGAACTGGTAGGCCACTGTATGGTGAGACAGGATGCTGGACTAGATGGACCACTGGTCTGATCCAGCAGGGCTCTTATGTTCTCCCTCACAAGGTTGCTGTGAAAATAGAATAGGATCACCCCTGCCCACCACACTTTGATTCTGACGAAAAGCCTGGCTGAGAAGCGAAATAATCTGCGTGTTCTCCCTGCTCCTGAATATTCATAGGAACTGAACAAGAGACGAGTGAGGTGCCTCACATCTGCGGTAGGTACTTCTCTGTGGTAGCCAGTTTGGTGTAGTGGTTCGGAGTGAGGACTCTAATCTGGGAGCACCGGGTTTGATTCCCCACTCCTCCACATGCAGCTGCTGGCGTGACCTTGGGTCAGTGACAAGTTCTTTCAGAGCTGTTCTCTCAAGAGCTCTCTCAGCCCCACCTGCCTCACAGGGTGTCTGTTGTGGGGAGAAGAGAAAGGAGATGGTAAGCCGCTCTGAGACTCCTTTGGGTAGTGAAGGGCGGGGTATAAATCCAATATCATCTTCTTTTGAAGCCAACTCTGAATAGCAGCATGGAAGCAGCCAAAAGGGGCCCTCTCTCACAAAGGTCTCACCTCTTCCTTTCCCCCTTTCACAACAACCCTACGAGATAGGCTGGGATGAGAGAGAACGGCTGGCCTAATAATAAATCCAATCTCTTCTTCTTTTGAAGCCAACTCTGAATATCAGCATGGAAGCAGCCAAAAGGGGACCTCTTTCACAAAGGTCTCACCTCTCCCATTCCCCCTTTCACAACAACCCTACGAGGTAGACTGGGATGAGAGAGAACGGCTGGCCTAATCAACCACTGGAGTTCCAGGGGCCGTGGTCTCCCCCATCTCTCGATCACCATTCTAAGCACAGCACCACACTGGCTGCTTCGTCTGAATGAATGCAGAAGAATCTCCCCCAAGGAATATACCGTCAACTGTTTTCTCAAGGCGTTCTGTGATCACTCTCTCCATGGGATGGGGGGGTAAATGTTTATTGTGGGATATTAGGCAAGGAAATGTTGTTCTCTTAAGGCCTTGGCAAATTTTCCTCCCACAGTCCCGCTCGTTAATCTTGAGACGCCTTGGGATCCCTTCAACATTTGTTTTGGGGTGCCTTTTGAAGTTTCCCTGCTATGAAGTTCCCCTCCCCTCTCTCCCCCCCGCTTCCCGGTTCAAAAGAAGGAGGGCACGGAAAGGTACGGAAACCCAGATAATCCACGCTAATCCCTTCCGTTTTCTACATATCTTTGAAGCCACAACATCAAAACGAAGAGCGCCCCCCCCCCACTCCCTTGTGCATTCGGGCTGTTTTCTCTCCATCAATATTTAATAGCGTTTAAAAAATTGGGAGCCGCTCAAAGCGCCGGCTGGGGCTGCTGTTGCTTCTCCAACGATGTGCGCCTGCTTACAGAAATCATCAGAGCGGGCGGCTTTCCTGGCAGTGCCACCTGCACCGGGTTTTGGGGGAAGGAAGCCTGTCAAGTCTTCAAAAGGGGACCTCGACATTCAGAGAAGCCACCCTGCCTTTTGCAATCGGTATAGGCAACAGTGCACGGGAAAAGCCACCCTCTAGTAGAGGGAGCTGCGGTGGCTCAAGTGGTTAAGACGCTGAACTGCAGGCTGTGGAAGGTCAGTAGTTCAGCAGTTCGAGACTGGGGTGCCGCAGGACGGAGTGAGCTCCCGTCTCTAGTTCCAGCTCCTGCCAACCTAGCAGTTCGAAAGCAAGAAATTGCAAGTAGATAAATAGGTAGCACTTCAGTGGGAAGGTAACAGCGTTCCGTGCGCCTTGGTGTTTAGTCATGCCAGCCACATGACCACGGAAACGTCTTCGGACAGTGCTGGCTCTTCGGCTTGGAAACGGAGATGAGCACCGCAACCCTAGAGTCGGACTCGACTGGTCTTTCGAGCAAGGGAACCTTTACCTTTAGTAGAGGGAAACGGCAGCTACCTTGTGTCTATCAACTCAGCAGGTCACGCCACAGGGGACTAAGACCTCTCCACCCGCTCAGTCTAACACCCGCATGGGGGAAAGGTTCCATTTTAAGTCTCGCCAAGCATGGGAAGGACAGAATGTAAACTGAGACCTGGGCCTTTCACAATACAAGGTAATGTTAATGCATATAACAGAAGTCTGGCTATTGCATGCAAGATGTCAAGAAGAGCCGGTTTGGTGTAGTGGCTGAGAGCGCGGACTCCAGTCTGGGAGAACCGGGTTTGATTCCCCCACTCCTCCACCTGCAGCTGCTGGTGTGACCTTGGATCAGTCAGAAGTTCTCTCTGAGCTGTTGTCTCATGAGCAGTTTCTGTCAGAGCTGCTCTCTCAGCCCCACCTACCTCACAGGGTGTCTGTTGTGGGGAGGGGAAGGAGGTTTCAAGCCGCTCTGAGACTCTGAGTAAAGGGCGGGGTATAAATCCAGTCTCTTCTTCTCCTCTTAACAGCGGTGTCCTTTTTTCTTTTCTTTTTTTTCCTGGGCAGTCAAGTCACAGCCAACTTATGGCGACCCTGTAGGGTTTTCAAGGCAAGAGATGCACAGAGGTGGCTTTGCCGTTGCCTGTCTCTTGCGTAGCCACCTCAGATTTCCTTGGTGGCCCCCCTTCTGAGCACTAACCAGGGCTGACCCTGCTCAGCTTCCGAGGTCCGACAAGATCAGGCTAGGCCGATCAGGGCAGTAAGCGTATTACAAGTTACCAGATTGATTTTAAATTACTAGAACACAAGGTCCCCTTTAAGGCGTTATGTACTTGAGCCAGACAAGATTAAACCATTTGGAACTCAGAATATTTGTTGTTGTTGTTGTTCAGTGGCACAGTTGAGTCCGGCTCTTTGTGACCCCATGGACCACATCACGCCAGGCCCTCCTGTCTTCTGCCGTCCTCCGCAGTTTACTCAGAATATTATTGGCCCCGGTCACACGGGCCGGATATCGCAGGGGGGAGGCGTGCAGCGAAATAACGCACGACTGTGTGATCAGGCGTCCCCTTGTGGTCTCGTCGAGGTCCTGTGGTTAGGGGAGAGGTGCCGATCACACAACACGCCAAAGAAGCGGCGCGGCAAACGGGGTTGTGTTTTGTTTTTTTTTAACCTGAAGTATGCGCATGCCCCGTTGGGTGCTTGTGCGCATCCCTGGAGACTTCGGAAAACCCCCCACCTGTTTGCAATGGGGCATGGGCGGGCGCCGGATGCCACCGGAAACACGATCAGACGCCTGCCCTTGCCCCGCGGTTTCAGAAAACTCGTACCTCCGAGGTACTAGTCTTTTGCCGCGCATCTTCGGCAGGAAGCCTCGGTTGAGCCACGGGAGCTCTACGCTTCCCAGATGTGGCGGTGATATCGCGTCCGGAAAATCCGCCTATCTTCCGTCTCTCTAGCGTGGCTAATGCTCCGTGTGACCGGGGCCATTATAGTGCAAACTGTTACCTCCTTTTCATGCCAAGGCTTGGTTTCTCAGGCCACTGCCTAGTGCTCCCCCTTCCCCCAAGGCTTTCTGTTCTCTGCCTTTACTCCACTACGTCCTCGATTCTTTTTTTCGTGTGTGACACTCTAAAACTGATCACCCTCTTTCCTTATAGAAGCTGCACTACGAAAAGTGCAGTCGGACTGGCTCCATCACTGACGCTTTCTCCTCAGAAGTCAGAATGTTCATGAACACTCCGTGTCATCCCTGCATCGAAGCCAGGGCTCTGTGGTGAAGACGTACCAGACCATTGGGGCCTAACACAGAAAAAGATACCATTGTCTGAAGTCCTTATCATGACATAAATCATTGTGAACACGGTATATGGGGGGGGGAAAACCTCTCCTCTGATATCAGTGCCACATGAATGAGTTAAGCGTTTATGTGAATACCCCCCCCCCAGGTTCAATGATTTGGTTGAAGAAGAATCCAGAAGGCAGCATTTTTTTGTTGTTGTTGTTTAGATGGAGTAATTTATTTACAACCATGTAGTCAGAAAGGGAAAAAAAGTATAAAACAATGTTCAAGACCAACAGAACAGAGGGAGAGAAAAAAATCATCACCAGGAAAGCATAACAGAGCGCAAATTAGCAATTACAATAAAAAGTAGATTGCACAGAGTTTTATATGCACATTTCAGAGCTGGGGTGGAGAGGGGGAGGAAAAAAACCAGAGAGTTTGCTGCTGGAGGGAAAGATGAATTGTTAATGTTCAAAAAACTGAGAAGGAAGGAGGACAAACAAGAGAGCGGGAAACTTAAGTCACCCTCTTGAAAGCACCGCTCCCCCCCCCCAACCCCATCCATAGGATCCATAGGATGGTGCCTGGCACTGAAACCTTAGCACAGATGTTGGCTATTAAACATGTGGCACTTTGCTCAATAGGATCCGAACTCCATCATGGCCGGGGACTATGGGGACAATCAAAATGAGCGACAATGAGCAGGAACGAAGAATGCAAAGCCCATAAAGCGCTCCAGCCCGCCTCCTGTTATGCGGTGCTTTTGCTGTGGACGTTTCAATTAGGCCGTTTTTACTCCTCCCCATGGGACATGAATGAACCGCATCGGCCCTGAATTAAGATACCCCCCCCCCACCGCCTGGGGTGAGACTGGAGGGGGGAAACTCGTCTTTTTATTACACGAGAGCAGTGATTCAGTCCTACGTGCAGAACCAGAGCTCCCCCATGTTGCAGCTCAAAGGGAAATCTGCCTACGCATGCAAGGAGCTGCAACGGTCATACGCGGAGGATCCCAGAGCTTCCTCGTGTTTTTAAATGTGAACTCAAAAGTGCAAATTACAATTGGGGTAAACAAGCATTTGAACCAGTGTTCCCTCTAAGCTGAGTTAGTGTGAGCTAGCTCATGGTTTTTTAGTCTCCGGCTGACACATTTTTGTCTTAGCTCAGGAATGAGGGCTCCGGAGCAAACTAATTCATGCAGTAGCCAAATCGCTCGCTCACAACTTTAATGCCAGCAGCTTGCAAAGTAGAATTTTTGCTCACAAGACTCCACAGCTTAGAGGGAGCATTGATTTGAACATGACGTGTATCATACTGGTGCACTCACTGGGTGTGTGTGTCTTCCTGCTGGTACCTACAACCTCGGCTTTTTGCTGTTTGCAAAATGACCCTCCCGTTATGCAACTTTGGGACCTACCAGCCCTTTCTCATCCACCTTTCAGGGCAAGATATGCTACTTGCAGATAAACCATGACCTTCCTTTGCTAACCCCTCATCCTCCTTGGCCAGTCATGTATTTTCAATTCTGTTCTATGCAAACAGCTCCTCTCTCATAAGAGCAAATTTGGAGAGAGATCCAAACTACAAGGTTGGATCAGAAGATTCCCTTGGAGGAGCAGAAAACCTTCTTTGGATCCAGCCTCTGGGTTCGAATCCAAGCCTTGTTACTTTCACAACTCTAGTGTTTTCGGGGGGTGGGTGTGGGTGGAGGGGGCGTGGCACCCAGCAACCATTCACCTCGCCCTCAATGCCCTGAACAGCCTATTGCCAAAATAAATGGGTGATTAAACCTTGTTAAACAACCACTGATACATTTAATTAAGTAACTGTGAGAGAGCAGGAAATAGTACAGATGGAGAAGAAAATTGAGATGGATGCTTGTTAGCCGAACCAGGTCTCCCGGGAATGTTTTTCGGATCAGTTTTGGACCTTCCCCAACTGAAAGATCAACAGTGATGGAAACCATGAAACAAGAGGAAATCTGAAGCTTGAGGCTTTGTAGAGATATGGTTTAAAAATACACAAAATTTATGATTCATTTTGCAATGGCCAGATGCTCCCTGTTGAACCCCAGGACACACTGGATTCCAGAAGAGGGGGGGAGAGTATGCCATTCCTCTCACAGGTACCCCACAGGAAGTCTGGCGCGGCACAGAGCTGCCAAATCAACATGAACCAGCAGCACTGAACAGAAGAGAAGACCTGGCCCCGCGTGAGTGGATCAGAAAGGTCAGCTACACCAAATATTAAACAGTTTCATGTGCCAGTCAAGGCCCCCCCCCCCAGCTTATGCTGCCAAGTTCCAGGCGATTCAATGATTAAAAACAAAACAAAACACCACGACACGTCACAGTCAAAAGGTTGGTTCCTTTAAGCTTATTTACTGGTATTCGAATGCTTGGATTTTCTATTTCCCAGATTTTTTTTAAAAAAAAATCAAAACAAAACTCAGGTTTTTTTTTAATGACCAATATTTTGTTCCAAAAACATACAACCTTATCAGCTAATTAATGAGCGCTATTTTACAAACATACATACATCTGGATAATTAGAACAATAAACTCTTCTTTTTTTTCTTAGACATTTAAACATGATCAGTTAAAAATACAGGATCGTTAATAAAAGGAAGCTGTGTGTGTGTGTGTGTGTGTGTGTGTGTGTCACTTTTCAAAGAATACTTCCAGATTGGGTTTTTTATTTTTCCTTAAAAAAAAAAAAAAAAGTAAAATCTGTTAAAAGGAATACTTGATTGTACAGCGTAACACGGCAGAACGGGGGGGGGGGGGATTCTAGTAGTTAGAGTTTCAAACATAAAAAAGAAAAAGCCAAGTATTTTGCTGGTGGCAGTACACCTTTGGAGTATATCTGCTTCTTCAGTTGGCACGTGGGTGGGGTGGGGTGGGGTGGGCAATACAAGGAAGGATGGGGCAAGGAAGTCAAATTTGGAGAAGCTGCATTCAGAATGGTGAGGCAAAAACGTTAACATGGATGCCTGGTTTTACCCAGAGCAACCGTTTCTAAGTAAAAGTTTAGGGCCGCACGAAAGAGGACTCTGTGACTCTCTGCAAGACCTTGACTGAAGTCAAGGATGACGCTAAAGCTTTTTTGCACGCTCAAGGTCCATAAGTGAAGAACTATGCTAGCACTTTATTATCATGTTTTATTATTATGTTTTGGTTTTAACACTGTATTTATATTAACTGTTGTTGCGTTTTTATATGTATGTTCTGTAAGCCGCCCTGAGCCGGGGAGGGCGGGATATAAATTAAATCTATCAATCATAAGTGACACTGTTCCAACCCTACCCCCAGCCCTATGGTTCGGCATGGTTCTACCTATTTCTAATAAAAAGACAGATGTCCAATCATATAAATATCGGTTAAAAGGTACAAATTATATCCATATACAAGAATCAATACCAAATGCGTTTCGGCTAAAAGCCTTCCTCAGTGGTACAATTAAAACTGAGCACTCCATAAATTTAACAAAAATATACATAAAACTCATCATATACAGAATGGACCTAAAATGAAGGGGGAAGGAGAAAAATAATTGTCTATCTGTTAAGCAACATTTAAAAAAAATTACAATATTTTGAAATATATGGAACTGGGATAGCTACCTTACTCACACTGAGATGTTCACCCGTGGAGTAAGTGTTGGTAAATATTCTTGAGATGCAACATGGGCAACTCATCAAGATGTATAATATTTCAAAGGTCCACGGATCTAAAATACACATATAAGACTAAACAACCGCAAATTAAAGAGTCTCCTAAATTTTAGAAAAAAGGTATAATAAAAAATTTAAAAAGCGGGGGGGGGGGGGGGGGAGGGGACTAAATGGTGCAATATTTACCTGCCTAGGCCCAATCTGCAATGCTCAGTGCTCCAACAGAGAGCTCAGGTACAAAAAGAAAAGAATCAGCACTATGGTAGTCCACCCCCCTGACTATATGGAAAAGGTGGGGGTGGGGAAAATGTGATGCAATGGAAGATCGAGAAAAATCACAGAGACACAGAGGTAATCAGCAGCACCCAGGAGAGGAAAACTGCACCAGCCCACTTGCACGCCTCAATCCAGAAAGCAGCCAAGCCCATCAGAGACACAGCCAATCATTTTCTTCGTTCAAATCTCTTGGCACCAGATTACCCAACATGAAGATCCAGAAGGACTCCCTTTTCTTCAAAAGTCAAATTTGTTGTGAAGAGTGCCCAAGGACATGAAATGCTTCACAAACAGAGCTGGTGATTTTTGCTGCCTGATGCAGCTTCTGTGTTCAGATATTCTCACTTTAACCGGCCGCATGGTCATTCCTACATAGGGCAAATCGCACGGGCATTGTATACAATAAATGACCCCTCTAGAACTACAATTAACGAAAGAACTAATAGAGTACCTTCTGGTCATTAAAGAATTTTGGGATGCATTGGTTTTAAGGCAAAGGCCACAAAAAAGAACAATTGCCGCATGGAAAGTAACCTTTTGGACTGTCCCCAACACCTGCCAGGGTATCGTCTGAAGTATGTTCTTTAAGTGTACTGCTGACCAACATATCTTTAAGATGTTTAGCCCTCTTGAAAGTAAATAGAGGTTTTGATCTATATCCACGGATGTCAGACAAAAGGTACCAATGTTTTTCAATTATATTCCTCACGCCAGTGTAAGTGGCATCATAAGTTAACGGAATGATTTATGGAGAACTCGCTTTGAATTCTCCCACTGAGGAAGGCTTTTAGCCAAAATGCGTTTGGTATTGGTTTTTGTATATGGATATAATTTGTACCTTTCAACCTGTATTTATATGATTGGACATTTGTCTTTATATTAAGAATAGGTACTTATATGCAGAACCATAGGACTGTGGTTTTTAGATGATATTTTAGCACTACTGAATGTAGAATCAAATTATAGATGATATTTTGTACATTAGCACGACATGCGTAGGTATATTTTAGTTTCCGAGGGGGGGGGGTTGCCTCAACCTTTTGGTTACCTTTCTTGTGTAAGGTTGTGTTTTTCTCCCCTTTTTTGGCTGCACTATCTCTGTTCCCATCAAGATGGGTTGGGAAGGTTAGCAGTGCAAAACACAAGTGGCATGGTCCAAATGAGATTGGGCCCACAACTGTTGGAGGGGAAAAGCCACCCTCCCCTGCACAGAGCCAACACACACACCCCTTCTGATATTGCCTTCTCACACTCCTGTGTTTAAGACCTGATCTACACACGCTGCAAGAGGAGATGGCAGAACGGTCTGCATCACATTAGACTGCAGGTCAGGGAAGTCTTGCAAGTATCCTGCAAGTACCAGACTAGCTCAACAAGGCACAGCCTGGCCTAGAATCTGTTTGCTAGTTTTCTCCCAACTGGGCTGTTCAAACCATGGAAAAGTATTAAAAATGCAATCCCCGATGTGCAGTCAGTCAGGTTCTTATGGTACTGCTTTTAAAAAGCCAACTGCTGCCTTACCCAAAGGGTACTTATCACTAATAAAAAGCTGCTAATTGAGAACAAATGTAGAATTTCAGATAAACACCCACCCACAAACAAATGGAGACGGCTGCCTTGGCCCTTTCGTTGATGGTGGGTCCCCTCTAAAAGAGACCACAATCTTCGCCTCCGGCTTCTTTGCTTGTGGTCCCAGGCACCCGCAAAGCGACACCATCACACAGCCCACTCTGCCACCTCGGGAGTAGACCAGGTCAGGATCCACACAACTGATGGCCCTTCGCAGCGGCTGTCATGTGGATCCAGGCCTTGGCTTTGGAATCCAAGCCTCGGCATGCTGGTTCCATAAACTCGAGTTAAAAAAACACACACACAAATTCCTAAGAAGTGCTGTGGCGTAGACATGGGGCGGGGGGAGGAAGAAGAGATTCTGAAACAGGAATTGTTCCATTCCTCTGTTGAGTCCAAAGAAGGGAATGTTCACAGCTGGCAGTGAAAGGGAGAAAAGGGTCTCTTTGGCTGGAATTTCTCATGGCTATTCTAGGACACTGAAATACAAACAATGGGAATCCCACAAAGTGCACTTGAGCATTGAACCCTCTTTCACAACGTCAGATTTGTGGTCTGGGGTCTGCGGTACAGTAGATGCACTGGGGAAGTTAAGACAGACCCTGCGTTTGAGATTTACGGTGATGAGAGCGATTCTCTCCACCATCACCCACCTCCCCCAAAGAGCAGAATAATGCCCTTAACAGGGAATACTATACTACGGCACAAACAAGCCTACAGAAAAAAAGAAAAAGGAAAGGGAGGGAGAGACAGGAGTGCGGCACTCCATTTTACTTCCCAGACAAAAAGCGCCACCATATACACAACCCATTGATGTTACAGCTGCTACAGAGGACTGGGAAGCTTTTAAGACCAGCCCCTAAACCTGAATTCTGCTGCCCTGTTTTGTCTTTTTGAGGTTGGTGATCGTAGAGGACAACTTTGGCATCAGAGACTGGGGCATGCACTTCTGAAGCCACAGCTAAGAAGGCCCCCTCTGCTGCTCTGGAGTGGAGACGGGAGGGCAGGTCAGACTCTCCAGCCACAAGAGGCAGCAGCCAACAAGGGATCAGAGACAACGATGCGCAGACAGTCAGCTAGGTGCCGTACTGCTCAAGAGCTCCTCATGATAGACAGCGACGAGGACGTGGCCTGCGAATGTTCTAGACATACGTATCTGGGACAGAGGCCAAGAGAGAAGAGTGAGCCTCACGCTACAAGGCCAAACAAGTGGCACCTGCTAGAGAAGAGGGGCGTTAAAATCCTTTTCTGGCGTGCCAACATAGGCACACTCTGTTTTCCTAATGCCAAGATGGGGTAAGACGAAGTTTCGGGTGGGAGAACAATTTACGCTCTAGGAGTCAATGCTTGGAAAAGCTTTCTGAAATGGAAACAAACAGAACTGCGCGTGAAATCTGGATTGGCACCAAAAGAGGTATGAAGAGATCCTTTTGTTTGGAGGAGATACCTGCGCGCACACCTGGCACCAGGTACGGCTCTTCTCCCCATCCCCGGTAGGCGTCGTTCCACGTTTTTTTGAATGGAGATGGAGATTTTGCCCAGCTTTGCCTGTCCTTTGAAATACTCCCCGTCTCCCTGTAAGCGGGAGGAGAGGTTTGCGGTTCGCAATGGCTGGGATGCAGCAGTTTAGATTCTCTGCCCTTAGAGCTACAGCGGAAGATGTGCCTGTGTGTTAATGGGGCAGGCAGTTATGATCTTCACACCAGAAGGTGAAAGAGGAAAGATCCTGCACCACTCACGGGGGCATACATGGATGGCAACGTGTTAAGGGGGGAGGGGGGATACAGGACTGCTCTAGAGTTTGGCACATTTCAGTCTGGCTGGTCAAAATACGACGATAAAAAAAAGGTCAGCCCAAGATTTGGGAACTGGTACAGGGAAAAGGCATTTCTCGATCCCTCGCAAAGAGAGAAGCCACTTCCTAAAGCATTCATTACAGAGAAGGTGCACCCGTCTCAGACCGAGCTATATGTGTATTCAGTCCGGGGAGCCCAGGGTAAACAGATGTGATGCGGCCCTCTTGTTTCTGTTCTCAAACAGGGCCCGCTTTCAAATTCGGCACTCAGAGAAACACTGCGGCACTGGGTTCCTGTGATTCCATGTGATTTCAGAGCACTTTGGCGCACACAGTGCAAAAAAACCCCACAACACACAACCAAAGCTGCCCCCCCGTCCAACCACACGCACGCACCCAAGATGGTCGGCAAGACATATAGAACTGGCTAACTATTGCTCCCATCAGCAGCAACTCTGCAAACGCACACTGTGGCTCTGACAGCTTCACCCTGATTTGGGAAAGGCTTCTGGGGTTTTGGTTTTCAGTTCTGATGCCAAGTCCTTCCTGCCAACGGGAGAGTCAGGATCAAGGTCAAAGCAGAGCCAAGCGTGTGGGAGGAAAGGAACCAAACATCCAGGCCTTCTCCTCTCCTCCTTCAACCTCCACATATGGAGGAACTGTATCCAAGGGTAACTGGAACCACCACCTCTCAAGGGTCTGGGAGACGCCCATCGCCCAAGAGTTGTTCCGAGCGGCAGTCTGGCGGAAACTTGGCTGTGTAACTGTTCAGAATGCAATCCGGTGAAAACCAAGGCCTGCTCTTGCAAACCCAGCATGGCACAGGAGGCGGGTTCGGTAGCAGAGCGTTTCCAGGGGCTTTTTAGGCCGGGGGGGGGGGGGGGGGCGCTACTGGCACTATCCTTTTCTTTCTTTTTTTTAAAAAACAACAAAATAAAATACATATTAAAGTGTGCTTTCAGTACACGGAATGAAGTCAAATAAATACATTGATTGTTTTCTTTTGATGTCTAAATACATTTTTTTTATATCCTACACCCAAAGCTTTATACATTTGGTTTTTTTTGTTTTTCCTTTTCTCGTTTCTGAATTTAAAAAAAAGAAAAAGGATTTCTGTTAGCAAGAGGAGGAAGAGACAACGGCGACACCGTCTCTCCCCGATGAGCTAGAGCCGAGGCCTGGAAAGAAAGCACCCTACTCTCTCTCCGCTGTGCGGGAGCGCTCGGGGCCAGGCGGTCCGTAAGAAAGAGTTCACTTGCTACAGAGTCCGGGGCAGAGGACTTGCAGGCACCAGCGCAAGGCCGACACTCCTGTCCGATCTCCAGCCACTTCCGGAAAGCGTCACTAACTTTTATCTGAGGACAAAAGAAGCAGAGTAGAGCTGAACTACCCGGTGTGCGGTGGAGTTCGGAGACATCCCACCATCCTGCAGCCCGCTAACTAACGCTCCCTCTAAGCTGAGGAGTCTTGTGAGCAAAAATCCTGCTTTGTGAGTGACTGGCATTAAAGTTGTGAGCGAGCGATTGGGCTGCTGCATACATTAGTTTGCTCCGGAGCCATCCCTTCCTGAGCTGAGACAAGAATGTGTGAGCCGGAGGCTAAAAAACTGTGAGCTAGCTCACACTGACTCAACTTAGGGGGAACACTGCTGCTAACATGACGGGACATGTTCCCACCAAGCTGCAGTGACTGCCTAACGCTGCCCTTGTTCTAAGGCGCTGGCTGCCTGCCGCTGGATCCTGATATTACACCCCCACCATCTATTGGAAGTGTGCAAACAGGATCACTCTTCTTCTAGGGGAAGTGTTCTGATTGTTCTGTACTGAGGTGCATCGCTGGAAACAAAAAACCCCCAATGTTCTTCCCGTGCTTCCGCTCACTGCAAAGGCAGGGTGGGAGCAAAGTGAAGTGACTGAACAGGAGCCGTGAGCCTTTCGTTATTAACCAATCAATCGATAATTTATGACGGTCATGGTACCAGCAGAATAAAACATATATATGTAGTCCTTTGTAGCTAGTCAGCCATTGCAAGCTGGTGCATATTGACAAGGAAGTTGGGAAAGGCACGGCTCCTACGGAATTTTAAGCCTTCCGGGGTTTCCAGAATATCCACAAGCGTGGCTTTGCAGAGGGCATGATGCACACCAAGAGCGGGAAAGAGAGACACGAGTCTGATGCACAGAGCCTTGCAGATCTGTCTCTTTCTACTTCCACTGTGAAAGAAGTTCTACTCCAGTGGCACCTTTAAGGCCAACAAAGTTTTATTCAGTGTATGAGCTTTCGTGTACAAAAAGGTCATACACTGAATTAAATTTTGTTGCTGGTAAAGGTGCCGCTGGACTCAAACTTTGTTCTACTGCTTCAGACCAACCCGGCTGCCCTCCTGGAACTACTCCCGCTGTGTTAGACTCTGGTTTCCGATCAGCCTCTAGAATCTACACAGGGAAATCCCGCGCTGAGACTGCCCCAGGCTTAATCTTCTGTTTGTCTCCTTGGGATCAGCAGTCCGGTACGACGGATGCGTCAGGAAACACGACCGACTCACAGAGTTCCAGGCTGACGGAAGAAGATGGAAGCGAAGCATCTCACGTGCCACGCAATCCGCTTAAGGCTCAGGAAGGAACGCGCCGTCAGCAGAACGGAGCGATGATTTATGGTGCTTCGGAACCAGGGGCTCCTTCTGAAGACGCAGAAGCCAGAGTGAAAGCTCTGGACGCTTTTACTAGGAAGATTAACAAGCTGGCTTCTCCCGCGGTGCTCGGCGCCAAGGCCCGGCAATATTTTAGCATTGCATTACCATTCAGAAATGCGCTGCCGGGAGTCCAAAGGAAGGCATACCTGAGTGCTCATCTGCGGGGGCTGATCCAGCCAGCCTTTGCTGAAGAAGAGTGGCATAATTCTCCTCCACTTCCTGGGAGGAAAACAACAACAGTCAATCAGGCACAGTGTAGCGAAGGTCCACTTAGAGAGGGGTGCTTGACCCGAAACTGACTGGAACCGGGACTGGCTCGGCTCTGAAACAAGCTCGGTGCTCTCGCTTGAACCGTCACTAGGAACTCCCCCTCCCTGGCAGTCTTCAAGCAGCGGCTGGACAAACACTCGTCAGGGATGCTCTCGGCTGATCCTGCACGGAGCAGGGGGTTGGACTAGACGCCCTGGATGGCCCCTTCCAGCTCTGTGGGATTCTGTGATTCTAACTCTTGTGCCAAGGGAACACTTCTAATTCACTTTGGCTGCTACTAATCAAGAAGCTGATGCCTCTCTGAATACAGCCACCGCCTCGCAGGGATGGCGGCAAACACAGCTGCTGCAGCCCTTCTCAAGGACACAGACCTCGGAAGTAGGCCCAAAATCATTCTTCAGCCGCGGGAACATTTTCCCAAAAAAACCCCTTAACTTTAGCATCTGTTTGCAACTAGCCTGTCTTTCAAGTGTCTTCTTTTAAGCAACAACCTCTACAGTGAGGGAAAGACCACCCGCTTCCCAGCATCTTGCAGAGCAAGGCTGATCTGCCAGATGGAGAAGGGGCACGGGGAGGGGCTGTGGCTCAGTGGGAAAGCCTCTGCTTGGCATACGGAAGGTCCTTGTTTCAATCCAATCCCTGAGAACCAGGCAGTAGGTGACATGAAAGACCTCCACCTGACGCCCTGGAGAGCTGCTGCCAGTCTGAGTAGACAGCACTGACCTTGATGGACTGAGGGTCTGATTCAGTATCAGGCCGCTTCAGTGGGGAGGGGGGACACTCAAAACCTATGGAAAGGATCCACATCAACCGAATCCCTGGCCGTTTCTGAGCACACCTCTTCTGGGTTAGAGGGCAGAGATACCAGGGAAGCCAGTCACATTTATAATCCAACAATGTAGTTCTCACAGGGATGGCCCTAAAAGCTGACTAATGAACTGTCCTCTTTATTGGTGTGTGGGACAGCAGGAAGCCAGACTCAAATCTGATGAGGCCAAGGCCAGTCCCCTCCTCCGGGGATCATATTTTGCAGGGTCCACTCATCGTCTGTCTTACTCAGCATGGACGGAGGGTTGTCACCATAAGGAGAGGATATCTTTGATAGGCAGGTGCGGCTTAATAGCTATCTCTCAAAATAAATCACAAGCAACTGCTTTTCATGCCCGTCTTCTTAATTCTGCGGGTCGTGAAACAACAAGTCTTTGGTCCCCAGGGAAAGTAAGTTGGTGTTACTTAATCCCACAAATTTGGGATCCCATGCATCTCTTTCTTTAGTGGATGTGCTTTTCTCAGGTGGAAGGAGACTTCCCTTGATGCAACACATTTCTCTTCTGCTGCCACACCAGTTCTTGTCTTAAACTATGGGGCCTTCACAAAGGCTACTCAATCTAAGCCAGACTGAATCTCATAGAATCATAGAGCTGGAAGGGACCTCCAGGGTCATCTAGTCCAACTCCCTGCACAATGCAGGAAATTCACAAATACCTCCCCACACCCCCAGTGACCCCTGTTCCACACCCAGAAGATGACAAAAAACCTCCAGGATCTCCGGCCAAACTGGCCTGGAGAAAAACTGCTTCCTGGCTCCAAAGTGGCGATCAGCATTTCCCTGGGCGTGTAAGAAAGGGCCATAGGAACCAAGCACCGAGACAACCCTTCCTGCCCTCCCTCTTGTGATCTGCCTAAATTCACACAATCAGTATTCCTGTCAGATGGCCACCTAGCCTCTGTTTGAAAACCTCCAAAGGAGGAGAGCCCACCACCTCCCAAGGAAGCCTGTTCCACTGAGGAGCTACACTGTCAGGAAGTTCTTCCTAATGTTTAGCCGAAAACTCTTGATTTAATTTCAACTCGTCGGTTCTGGTCCAACCTTCTGGGGCAGCAGAAAACCACTCCGCACCATCCTTTGTATGACAGCCCTTCTGTTGCCCCCCCCCCCCCCCCCCCCAGCACTTACCTGACCAACTATAATACAACATTTGGTCTTAAACTCTTCCCTGACATCAATTCACATTCCCTCATCTGGGGGGCTCCTGGTTTACCAGGGTTACTTCAAGCTTTTGTGCTTATGATCTCCTTGCTTTTGGAAAACCAAGCTGAATATTTGTACGTTGCAACAGTCACAATTTAAAGGCATAAATATACTTCTAAAGACTATATCCTTCCTCTCCTGGCCTTGGAATTTATGGCCTACGAGCCACCACCAATTTCCGCTTTGAAGAGCTGCCATGGAAATCAGTCAGAAGGAAAACGCACATCTATTCTCCAGCACGCTGTGACAACTGTCCTCTTCAGCTCCCAGTTCCCCGCCTTTAACACAAATTTGTCACTTCGGTGAACAAGAATTACAGCTGAAAGGGAATCTGTAGCAGAACGTTAACGTACCTTTAAGCGTTCAAGGTCAGCCTCTATCTTCTGGATGTAACGCATGATCTGGGTACGCGACTCTACGGAGAAAGGAGGGCTTAGTGCACCTGAGCTGGGTTCCTCTGTGGCTTCCCAGTGGGAGGCCATGAATTCCTCCACAAACGGTGAGCTTCCTCTGTCTGACTGGGTGTCCGGCAGGGACGTTGGCTGCTGGGGGGCAGAGTCCATTGCACCACCGCCTGCAGTGGACCGCAGCGCCAGCGAGGACATCTCCTCGTCTGTGGAGCTCTCCTGTACTGTGCCGTATCCATCGAGGATCAAATAATTTCCTGTGAAGAAAACATCTTGACGCTCTACGGGTGCGGTCAGACGGCGTGCTGAGAGTGGGTTAAACTGCTCCGGTTCTGACCGGATTATATTTGATCTGGATAATCGCGATCACACTTACCTCCCTTATCCCGCCTCACCGCGCAGTCATGTAGCTCCCTGGCATCTACACTACTGACGTGCAGGAGCGTGTGTTGGTGGGTTTTTAAAATATTTTTCCTCAGTTTCCGCATGCGCCTAGGCGCCCCTCCGTAGAAAGGGGGGAACTATCATGGCGCATGCGCAGAACCACCAGGGCAAATCAATCCTACCCCTCCAACAAAAGACTTCTCTTTAAATCTTTGACCCGAAAACGGCCTCCGTGAGATCCTGAACTCATCTAAACACTACAACAAGTGACCGTTGTTTCTAAATGCGGTGGCGGAGCTCTGCCTATGCGCACACTGCCAGCGTATTAAAAAATGGCGGGCGAAAACCAGAAACCTCGGGCAACTTTCGAGCAGGGAGGGGGTTTAAACCAGAAGTGGCTTGACACCGGAGGAGCGATCACACAGGGGGGAAATGCGGCTTTAAACGGGAGAGCTGAGAAAACACCACTTTGGGACCTGGTAACAAAATACTCCGGGTTAAAGCGGTTTTGAGCTGGAAACCAACGGCTGGGGATGGGAGGCAGATGTTGACTGTGTGATCGTGCAGATAAAATCCGTTGCTTAACCGTCAAGACACCAGATCAAACGGCGTGTCTGACCGCACCCTACGACAGCCTGGGAGGCAGTGCGTCATGACCAAGCACATACCTATTTTTTTTCCTCACTGCGTGAACTTTAACAAAAGCTTCAGTGTTTAAAAGCTTGGCATTTGGAACTCCAGGTCTGCTGTGGCTTATAGATATAAGCAAAGTTCCCTCTAAGTTCCGCAGTGTTGTGAGCAAAAATTCTACCTTGTGAGCAAAAAAACCTAGTAGCATTAAAGTTGTGAGTCTACATTTGACTATCGCATAAATTATTTTTTTAGATTACTTCCATAACCTTGTAAAAATCTCAGAATGAATTCTTTGAAACTATTTAAACCGTATTTTAAGACTAATTTAAACATTATAAGAGAAAACAGAAACAAGTCACATTTCATTACAGAAACTGCTGGCCTCTATGGGGGTAGACCAGGCCTCCAGAGAACAGGTCTACTCACCCCAGTCCACAGTCACTGTCAGAACCCCGCCTAACCTAACGAACAGGAAGTTGCTTAGATGTTAATCAACCGTCCCAAACTACTTATTTATCCAAATATTTATATTCCACTTTTCCTGTGACTCAAGTCAGCTTACAAATCATACTGAAAAGCATAACGGGTGTGCAAAACAAATATATCTATTTTTTCCAGCTCCATTATAGCCTATGGGGACCATTATAGTCAACGGGCCCCACAGGCTATAATGGAGAATCAATTCGGGGATATCTGGGGTTCGGGAGGGGACTGTTTTTTGAGGTAGAGGCACCAAATTTGCAGCATAGCTGCTGGTGCCTTTCCCTAAAAAACAAACAACCCCCCCCCTCCAAGTTTCAAAAAGGTTGGACCAGGGGGTCCAATTCTATGGGCCCCAGAAGGAGGTGCCCCCATCCTCCACTGTTTCCAATGGAGTGAAAAATGCCTTAGTGTGAGCAGAAGCTTAAACCTCCCTGAGCTGGAGCTAAAATTCTGTGCGCCAGTGCCCCCTAGCACAGCTTAGAGAGAACTCTGGATATAAACACTTAATACATGCTCACAGGCACTCTGTTACTTCTGCCCATGTTCCAGCAGGGCTGGCACTCCAGCCAGGCCACCCAAGCAGCTTCTTGGGATTGCACAACAAAGACAAGACTGATGCACCATAGGAGCTCAGCTGACTCCCAGCGACTGGCTTTCCCTCCTGAGTCTGCGCTGCCAAGCTGGGTCCAAATGAAGCCTCTGTGTTGTTGTTGGACCCAGCTGGTGACACCAGAGGCCAAGGAGATGATCGGCATACTCTGCTTGGAGCTACAAAATACCATGGACTGGCCCAGAGTTTTCAGGGTTATCTCCTGGCATCCAGCCCTGGCTCAAACAAAAATTGGTATGAGCCATCACATCTTAGAACTTTGACGTTCTACCAGATCATGGAAATCTTTCATTGCAAAGCTACATCCCTCCGATCGCTCACCTGAGATCCGCAACTGCACTTCCTCTTCCTCCTTCCGTTCTGCCACTTCGCCTTCTGATTGGTTCTCGTCATTGTGGGCTTCACGAGCATCAAAAAAGTGCTCTCCGCCATCCTCAGCGCCCACCCCTTCCAGCTCCGTGACTGGGGTATCTGGGTTCGTGCTCAAGGGGTCCGTTAACTGACTGCTACTGGACGTGGTGTCCCCCAGCTGCAGGAATTCACCTGAAGTCCGGTGACCATAACAAGGTCTGCAGCTGCTTGTTCCCAAGCCAGAAGGTGTCCTACTCACCCCGGATGGGGATGTCTTGCTGTATGAGTGTCTCGATCCCCTCTGGACACCAGTTTCTCCTTGGCCTCCCTGGGAAACTGTCCTATGCCTGGGGAAATGCTGGTGGTCTTCAAGAGTCTCCTTTTCGGACAGGCCCAGCTGCTGCATCAGCAGTTGCTTCAATAAACCCACTGAAAAGAAACACAGAATTGTCACATGTCTTGTCATCCTGTCTCAGTATTCCCTGTTTGCCTCTTGTGCATATAAAGGATTTGATGTTAAGAGTTTGCCTGCTCTTGAGAAACAGCAAGATCTACAGGCGGCATTCACCAACGATGAAAGATACACATCAAAGCAGGAGATGGTAACCCCAAGACTGATTTTTTTTTGTTCCTAGAATATGTAGCCAGATGTTCCTTTCATTGCAAAGAATGAGATACACTTACTTTATTATACATATCTCTGTACTGCTTTTCTTTGCCTGAATGTGAACCCTAAGGGGGAAAGAGGAAGCTGCTGGCTTTCCCTCAAATCTTAAGCTTCTCTGACTTGGGGTAGCTTGGCGGATCAGTGCGGAGCCTTCCTGAGACACATCTGGGTACGCAGCTCCTGCCCAATTCTCATTTCCGTTTTTGTTTGCGATTAATTGGACAAAGTATCATGGTGGAGGAATGACATCCTCTTGTGGCCTTTCAAATTAGAAAAGAAGCTGGTTCCTAACCCTGGGATATGCATACACGCTACTAGACTGGCCATTTAGGAGATTACACAAACTTTTTAAAGAAGGCTAGTGGTTCGAAAGCAGGAAACTGCAAGTAGATAAATAGGTACCGCTTCGGTGGGAAGGTAACAGCGTTCCATGCGCCTTGGCGTCTAGTCATGCCGGCCACATGACCACGGAAATTTCTTCGGACAGCGCTGGCTCTTTGGCTTGGAAACAGAGATGAGTACCGCTCCCTAGAGTCGGATTTGACTGGCTTTCGAGCAAGGGAAACCTTTACCTTTAAACAATGTTCACATGAATTCTACTTTCACAGGTGTTGGTTCCACTGGCCCAATGTGTCTGGAACTTTTAATGAGTTGTTCTAAAAAGGGTGCTCGGATCCACCTTCTGTTTGTGCTTAAAGAGCTACTTCGCCTCAAATGGATTTTAGACAAAAAGCAAGCATGACTCAGAGACCAGCGCCACATTTATTTTATCTAGAAGGAAGCCGTCAACTAGGCCGTTTTGGGTAACATGAAAAGAGCAAGAGTCCAGGAGCACCTTCAAGATGAACAAAATGTGTGGCAGGGAATGAGCTTTTGTGAGTCACCGCTCACTTCTTCAGACTCTCTAATCTAGATACAGGCTGTCAGTATATGAAGACAGACTAACTACAGACAGACTAACATGGCTACCCAGCTTGGGTTAAAATAAATAATGATAAACACGATCTAAAGTAGCAAACAAAATCAGAAAACAATTGTGAACATCAGACCCCAAAGCATCAACAGTCAGACAACTTGTATATGCAATGAGCAATATCTATTTGAAATGCATCTTTTATACAGTAAACAATGTCTGTTTGAAATGAAAACAAGGTACAATATCATAAGAAAAATCATATTCAATGTCGTTTCTGGATTATTTTCAACGTTTCAAATGGGAATTCTTCCTCGGGAAATATCCTGCACAGTAACCTTCAAACCTCTTAAGATCATGTCTATTTTTCAGCAAGAGCAATAACCAGTCAGGTGCAGATTGCAAAACCTTCCCAGAGTGAATATCGCACAAATATCTTGTATGGATTCAAAAAAACACCTCTCACACCCAGTGTTCCCTCTAAGCTGAGTTAGTGTGAGCTAGCTCACAGTTTTTTAGCCTCTGGCTCACACATTTTTGTCTTCGCTCAGGAAGGATGGCTCCAGAGTAAACTAATTTATGCAGAAACCAAATTGCTGGCTCACAACTTCAATGCCCCAGGAGCTCACAAAGCAGGATTTTTGCTCACAAGACTCCACGGCTTAGCGGGAGCATTGCTCAGACCTCCAGGTCAGGGGTGGGGAAGGGGATGCCCGGCTGTGCTCCGTGGCTTCAGCATGGAAGGAAAAGAGATCTACCGCACTCTCCCTTCCGCTGATCCCCTTTCTGTGCTTCCAGGAGTGGGTGGCCGGGGATACCCCTCAGCCAGCCTCCCAGCCAATGCTCCCTCTACATTGCTCTGGAGCCATCCTTCCTGGCCTAAGAATGTGTGAGCTGGATGCCAAAAAACTGTAAGCTAGCTCACACTAACTCAGCTTAGAGGGAACACTGCTCCCAGCCCTTCTGAAGGACATTCACCGCTGCGTCCAGCTTCCTGCACAGCCTCTTCTTCCAGTGATACCCCGATGCTGCCCTGCTCATCCCCACTCAGCTTCCTGCACAGCCTCTTCTTCCAGTGACACCCCGATGCTGCCCACTCAGCTGAGGAGGAAGCGCTCCTTTAAATGATTCCACCGCTGCAGCAACTACCTGATCTCTTGCCCTGCCAACAGGAGAAGTCCCCATCTCTAGACCAGGAAGTGAGGTCATGCCTGTTTGGCTCAGGGGGGATAACGGGTGATCTCAGACACATACAAATTGCCCAAGCTAGTCCCTTCTGGGACCCTGTGCCCCAAGAATGCTCAGTGACTTACAGTTCCTTAGTGCATCCAACGCCCACCGTTCCTCTGAGATTTGAGAAGCGGGTTCCGAACTCGGGTGGTCGTAGTGCTCAGAGGGTTCTTTGATCAGCAGGTCTGCAGGGGGTTCTTTGCCGAACTGTCGGTCAGCCTGCAGGAGCTCCTCTTCTTCCAGCTTCTCCGACATGGCTGCTGACGGGGACTCGGCCTTCAGCATCAGTGGCGACTCCAGGCCCAGGTCCTTCTCTAACAAACAAACAAAAACCGCCAGGGCCAGAATCAACACGCAATCCAATGAGGCATTTAATGCAATTTTGGTTAAACTCGTACCTTAAAGCTCTCCGGTTTATTGCGACTATAAAAATTTTAATAGATAGCTAAACTCACACTTGGTTTCTAAGCCCCGAGGGGCCGGAAGACGCTAAGTCTTCAACGTGCTTTTTGTACAATTACTTGACAGAAATCTGGAGCGGAAATAAGAGGAAGGCTCCAGAGAGGTTTCTGGTGCCCCACGGGCACACGAGAGAGTCCCCTGAAAGGGCCTTCAAATCAATAAAAGGCTCTGATCGCATAAAAACAGCAGAAAATGATAAAAATGCAGTACAATGGTAAGCATCATTAGGAAAAAACCTGGGCTCTGCATGCTGCTGTCAAGAGTTGCTTGTTCTTCCTTCAGTTTTTGCTGGTCTTCCTCTTCACGGTCTTCTCTGCAAGATGAGAACAAACCAATCATACACTTTGACAGTATCTTCGTTCCCCTCCCCTTTTTAAAGGATCCTCCTGGGTTGGATGCGGCCTGTGCAGTTTTGCTCGGCTGAACGTCCCCAAAGAAAAAAACGACGACTTACTCGCAGGGCCCTGACTGTGGCAACGGAATCACCCTCCTGGCTCGTGCCACCTTCACCGTCCCTGCCATCCGCGCAATGAGGTCCTGCCACCTACAGGTAGGCAAGAAGAACATTCTCAGAATGACAGCCGGTAAAAAAAAAACAAAAACGGTAATCAAATTGAGTGTTGCCGCTGGCGGGAGGAGGCGCCATCGCAAGAACGTAAGAGAAACCATGTTGGATCAGGCCAACGGTCCGTCCAGTCCAATACTCTGCGTCACACAGTGGACAAACGGACATTGTCCTCCCCAAGACAGTTTCTGCGCTCCTCACGTTTATTTGATGGGGACAAGTTGAGTTTTATTCAAGGGGACAACAGGTTTCAGCTTTGTCAACACTCGGTCACATTTCATTTGCATCTGAGCCTCCTCAGCCTGAAGAGCTCTGTGAGCTTTTAGGACACACGTGCTTCCTTCTCCCAGGGCTGCTGTGCAGACTGGATTGCTTGACAAAGGGCTGTTTCAGTCAGGACACGGGAAACTGCTGTCCTACCATTTTAGGGAGGGGAAAACACACAGCCAAGATGTAAGGGGAACAGCGAAGTACCTCTGTAGGACAGCTAAGCAACGAAGACAGTTGCAAGGCCTGCCTGCCCCTCTCAAGCACGTACGTGTGCACACACGGGCAATGCTGTCGTTGATTGCAAGGGGGCTGCTGTATGGCTACCTTTCGTCAAATTATTTCACCCGCTTCCCCAGAAAAGAGACAGACTAAGCAGGAGGATATTCCAGCATTTAGACTGACAAAAACGACACCGCGATGAATCCCAGCAAGAGCACATCAATCGAGGGCGAGCCAGTGTCAGGATGCAGGAGAAAGTCTGTGCTGTTCCAGTTACTGACAAGATGTACACTGAGAAAAGTGAGCGACCAGAAACCAGCACCAAAGCTCTGACCAGGGAATGCCCAAAGGGAGCACTGGGGATGGGGGAGGAAGCAGGAGCCCATGAAAAGCACCCTCTTCTCACAGGCTGCAACATTCTAAACAGCAAACAGCACAGGCCTGCATGCCAATGAACAAACAGGGCTCTGTGAATAGCATGCCAATGAACAAACAGGGCTCTGTGCTGAACATCCGGATAGAATGTACAACCTTTCTCCTGCAGCGCACCAAGTAAAAGCAACCCTGTGGGCCAGCAAAGGGAGAAAAGAAGAAGAAGACTTGGTTTTATACCCCGCTCTTCACTACCTGAAGGAGTCTTGGAGCGGCTTACAATCGCCTTCCCTTCCTCTCCCCACAACAGGCACCTTGAGAGGTAGAACTGGGACTGGCTCAAGGTTACCCAGCTGGCTTCATGTGGAGGAGTGGGGAATCAAACCTGGTTCTCCAGATTTGAGTCTGATGCTCTTAACCACTACACCAACCACTACAAAAGCCTGTTTTTGTTAGGGCAGGTCGCCTTCCTTAAGAAGTTGGCTACATGGATGCCATCGAAGGAAGGAAAGTAGGTGTCTGAAGAACGCTTTCTGCTTGTGTCTCTAGGCAGTGTTAATAAAAACACAGAAAGCGACTGGGAACAGAAACTCTCCAAAACCCACAGCTCTAATTCCTGCACTTCAGAATTTAATAGTCCATTTGAGAAACACAGTAGCTGAACAAAAAGAAACCTTGTCAGGCTGCTGAAGTCTTTTGTTACCGGAGGAAGTCATCTTAATTGCATGTGAGACTTTCGCATTTCCCTTTCTGTGGTGAACTTTTCACAGTTATAATTAATACCCTGCGTCTGCAGGGCGTAAGAGAGCAGCAGTTCAACTGAGCATCTTCTTAACCAAAAGCCCTCACTAAGAGCTGCTCCCTTCTGTACTGTGAACATGAGCTGCCCACTAAAAGTGCTCTGATGCAGTCCAGCTCCCGATAAGCTACCTCAGGGAAAGCAGTGCAGGGTGAAAAACGCAACCCCTCCCAAGTTTCAGGCGACGATCATTTTAACGTGTGATGAGTGTCGCACGTGAAATGATGTCTGGAGACAGGGACCGTCACTTTTCCCTTTCCTGTGCATCCTAAATAGAACTATTAGCCTCTGTTGTCCAAAATCCCAAAGGGCTGTTGGCTGGAGGGAGAGTGGCTGTCACCACTGTTCCCTCTAAGCTGAGTTAGTGTGAGCTAGCTCAGTTTTTTTAGCCTCCGGCTCACACATCTCTGTCTTAGCTCAGGAAGGAGGGCTTCGGAGCAAGGTAATGCATACAGTAGCCAAAACGCTCGCTCACCACTTGAATGCCAGCAGCTCTCAAAGTAGAACTTTTGCTCACAAGACTCCACAACTTAGAGGGAGCATTGGCTGTCACATCTAAGGAACCATGGCCAGGACACTCTGAAGTCTGGCAGGGCAGAGGAAGCAACACAGCCTTGGGCCACCTGCTCTGAACGACTTGTGACTCTGTGTGTGTGCACGTTAAAAGTTGCCGCCGACTTGTGGCAGACCCGCAGGACTTTCAAGGCAAGAGACTAAACAGAGGTGGTTGGCCATGGCCGGCCTCTGCATAGAGACCCGGGAATTCCTTGGCGGTCTCCCCTCCAAGTACTGACCAGGGCCGACCCTGCTTAGCTTCCCAGATCAGATGAGACCTGGCTAGCCTGGGCCATCCAGGTCAGGGCCTGTGAACAGCCCCTTGGGATTGGCCCCAAACAGCCACCTGACCCCAAGGGAGGGGAGGAGCACCCCGATTTTCCTGCAGGAACTGAACCAAGGTGCTGGATTGGGCACCCTCATCGTTTCTGTTTGCGTCGCTCCTGACCGCTGCTGGAGGAGCAAGAAGGGGCCGAATCCCAGCCTTTATCCTCAAAAGGTACCGTAGATTTAGGCAAGGAAATGTGTGCAGCCGGCCTGACACCCTTACGTTTGGCACTCCAATGTGAACCGTACCTATCTTCAAGCATCACTCCACTTCTCCTACCCTCAAACAGAGAGCCAGTTTGGTGTAGTGGTTAAGTGCGCGGACTCTAATCTGGGAGAACTGGGTTTGATTCCCCACTCCTCCACTTGCACCTGCTGATGTGACCTTGGGTCAGTCACAAGCTCTGGCACAGCTGTCCTTGAGAAAGAGCAGTTTGTGTCAGAGTTCTCTCAGCCCCACCAACCTCACAGGGTGTCTGGTGTCTGTTGCGGGGAAGGGAAGGGAGTTTGTAAGCCGCTCTGAGACTCCTTTGGGTAGTGAAGGGCGGGGTATAAATCCAATCTCTCCTCTTCTTCTTCAAACCTTTTCTCTACAAATAAACTGGTCTTTTATCTGGAATAAAGACCGGTCCATTTCTTGAGCCTCCGGTCCCCACCCTTGGACTGCTCAGACCGCACTCCATTAGGGAAGAAAGGAAAGGCATGGCTTGGCCTGAGGCTGTAGAAGTCCCAGCTGAGCGGGGTGGGGGAAGCATGCCACTGCCTCTTTTTCAAAGCATCCATTGCTGGTGGCAATAAACGTCCTCCCTCCACCTCCTTTTCCACCCTGGGGTTTCCCCAACACCTTTTGTCCATGCAGGTGAGGTTCCCACAACGTGGGAGAGAATGTAGGGAGCATCATCTTAGCTGTTTGCCACAAAATCCATTATCCCGCGGTGGGTGACACTGTTCAGCCTCAGAGCTGCTTGGACATTCAAGGGGTTACTCGATGCTTGAGAGAACGGGAGACTTGTCTCACTACCCATGAATCTTCCCTCTCAGTGGTCCACAGGTTTTAGACTGCTCCAACCGAGGGACCACTGGAGAACAGCTTTTCTCAAAGTAGAGGGGCAGATGAGGATAAAGCAGAGCTATTACCTCTGCTGGCCAGCAGTTTGGAATTCGCGAGGACAGAAGGTATGGGAAACTATTAAACAAGCGAAGCTGACAGCCTTGTAAAGCAATCCCCATGAAGTTCCAAGCTGTTAGCAACGCCTGGTGCCAAATTGTACGGTTCAGAATGGCAACGGATTCAGCACAAGAAGATGATTTGGTATGTTTAGAGTTGGGGGTTGGGAATCTGCAAGGGAAGTATGTTCGGAGGTATAATTGAATGAGTTCTTCTAAGTGCGTGGTCGCACAACATGGTACTGTATTGTTTCAGAAATTTCCAATTAAAAAAAAGCACTAAACACCAATGCTAAAATCAATGAATTTAATTAAGGCTAACGGAGAACATTTAGCAGAGATAAGGAACAAGTATTCCTCAGATCAAAATCTAGCATCATCATCATCATCTTTTTTTTTAGTGTGACACGTCAAACTACCTCTGGAATCCTTGATCACTTAATGACCTTAATTACACATCATGTGGATCACCATTTATTGTCATGAGAGACCATTTATTGTCATGAGAGGACTGAGGTCTACTTCAAACAAAACAGCAAGAGTTGCCCTGACTCATTATCGATTCTCTAGCACTGAGGAATTTAGTACCCACATCTCTTTCCTCCTCCTCCTCCTCCTCTTCCTCCTCCTCCGATGCTGTAATTTTTAAGAAGAAGAAGATGAAGAAGAAGAAGAAGAAGAAGAAGAAGAAGAAGAAGAAGAAGAAGAAGAAGAAGAAGAGGAAGAGGAAGAAGAGGAGGAGGAGGAGGAGGAGACTGGATTTATACCCCGCCCTTCAATACCCAAAGGTGTCTCAGAGCGGCTCACAAACTCCTTTCCCTTCCCCTCCCCACAACAGACACCCTGTAAGGGAGGTGGGGCTGAGAGAGCTCTGACAGAAACTGCTCTTTCCAGAACAGCTCTTATCAGAGCTACGGCTTGCCCAAGGTCATCCAGCAGGTGTGAGTGGAGGAGTGGGGAACCAAACCCTGTTCTCCCAGATTAGAGTCCACACACTTAACCACTACACCAAACTGTCTCAAACTGGTTTAAAGACAGGGCATGGTCATAAAATATTCTTCCTTTTGCCTATTCTTATGGGCGGCCCTTTGCATGGAAAAGTTAGCAATTCTGGGCTCATCCCATTAACCTTGCATAATTACTTCAGGACACGCGACGCTGCGTAAGGCAAATGAACAAACACGGTCTGCCTGATCAGCAAAACTGTTCTCGAGAGGAGTTTATCCTGTGCAGTCTTCTGAATGCCTCAGGCAGAAGTCCTGGAAGATGCTGGCCTTTAAATTAGCTCCATCCTCTGAAGAGGGAACACGGAGATCGGTCAGATGCCCTGCCGGACCGTGCCTCAACGTTATGTGGTCTCACGGGTCCTCCCGCACTTCTTGTGCACTGACAAAACTACAGCTTGCTGCTTCAGCCAAAGGCTTCGTGGTGGTTTTCAGTTCTCCCTGGAGAGAATGGCGGCTCAGGCAAAAGCGTGGTGGTTTTAAGTTCTCCCTGGAGAGAATGGCGGCTCAGGCAAAAGGGCACACTCTTCAGGTTGGTGGCCACCAGGAAGTAGCAAGAGATCAAGCTCAGGTTTGCTCATTTGACAGCATTTCATGGTTGAGAGTTACATCTTGAACCAACACTATTACTGAAAGCAGACATGGGCCAGATATATTTTAGTGACATACAGATCTTGCCTGCTAAAGGGGCACAAAAACGGCCAACTGCCTGGTCTGTAATAATCAGACTCCTCACCCTCTGAAGCTTTAGAGGCCGGCCCTGTAGACTCAGGAGCCATAATCAGGAGGAGCTCTAGCTGTGGGGGTATCCAATGGAGCAGAGGTTCCCAAACTTATTTGGCCTCCCACCCCCCTTTTCAGAAAAAAAATTACTCAGCGCCCCCCTGGAAATCTACCTTCAGGAAGTAGAAAAAAAGATGCAGTGACGAATTTGCACGTGGTAAAGAAAGATGTTGTAAGTAAAGGATGTTGTTGGCCTGAAGCCAGAGGCCAGCAGCAACCACCACACAATAGAAATCTACCTTCAAGAAGTGGACAAAAAGATGCAGTGACGAATTTGCAAATGGTAAAGAAAGATGTTGTAAGTAAAAGATGTTGTTGGCCACTGTGTGGCGGTTGCCAGCAGCAACCACCACACAATAGATATCTACCTTCAAGAAGTGGACAAAAAGATGCAGTGATGAATTTGCACATGGTAAGGAAAGCTGTTGTAAGTAAAAGATGTTGTCGGCCTGAAGCCACAGGCCGGCAGCAACCACCACACAATAGCCCAGCAGCAACACCTGTCTTACAAGGCCCAGCAACAACACCTGTCTTACAAGGGTGCACATGCAATTTGCAAATGCATGGCTGTGATTGGCTGTGGGGACCCCTCTCCCCCTCCCCCTCTGATCCCAGGGAACACCAGGAGAAGGCAGGAAAAGGCTGCTTTAGATAGGTTCTGGACTCCTCTTTCTTTATGCTTCCACCGCCGACATATTTTTATTCAACGCCCC
This sequence comes from Gekko japonicus, assembly GCF_001447785.1. Classification (NCBI taxonomy): domain Eukaryota; kingdom Metazoa; phylum Chordata; class Lepidosauria; order Squamata; family Gekkonidae; genus Gekko; species Gekko japonicus. The sequence continues at coordinate 259,613 of NW_015164241.1, forward strand.
CCAATTGCACCCAAGGCTCCTATCGCCCACCTGGATCGTTCCAGCGCCCCCCAGGGGGCGGTACTGCCCACTTTGGGAACCAGTGCTATAGAGGCTCCATTGAGTGTGGAGAAGGGGGGAGAGCCTCAAGGGATGTTGCGAGCCGTTCCCCTTGGACAAGGAAGCGGCTTCATAGATAACCAAACACAAGTTTTCTCTCTCTCCTCCACAAGCCATCTACCGCGTGCACAACAGTTGAGGCAGCCGAGCCCACTACTTACACAGTTTTTTCAGAAACCGTCTGTGCCACGAGTTCATAAATCTGGGCTCCGTTTTCCGACATGGAGATGACAAAGAAAGCTTTGTTATCTGGGGAAAACACAGGGGGAGGTTAAATCCGGTATCGCCGTGTCCTGTTGCGCTTTACCTGGGATTCGGGGAAACAACGGACTTCAGCTTGGCCTGGCGGTGGCGCGAGGAACCCTGAGAAATAACTCTCCCAGAACGCTACACTCGTGCGGAAGAGGATTCCCATTTTCAGAGATTAAAAACGTTATATAAACAGAGCATGGCTGCCGCTCCCCAAATCTCAGTGGACTTCCTCAGCAAAGCGAGGGGGCTGTCCCTGCCTTGCCGCAAACGCCAGCTTCTCTGGGACAGGCAGAAGACTGGGTTGTCCTCCACTCAGATACATCTTAATTATATCATCAAAGGAGTAAGAAAGGCAAAAGGAGCTGCGGTGGCTCAAGTGGTTAAGATGCTGAACTGCAGGCTGTGGAAGGTCGGTAGTTCAGCAGTTCAAGACCCGAGTGTGCCGCATGATTGTCAGATTTGACTGCCCTGCTGAGTGAAGCTGGGAGGACGGCGGGGCTAGCTGAGCATTCAGAACTCCGCTGTCTGTCCTAACCACCCTGCTACTGAATCTTCTCAGAAGACGCATTCAAACTGGCACATCTGTGCTGATCCAAAGGCTACGCAATGACTATTCACTGGGTGCACCACATTGTGAATTCAAGCGGTGTAAGGTCTAGTGTGCAGACCGTGCGATGATGGCAAGAGTGCCTGAACTGTCATGAAGAATGTCACTGCCAAGACATACCACAGAGCTGTCCCTCCTGAAACGGATGGTGGAGGCGTGGCTCAGTTCAACCACAGAGCTGCAAGTGCAGGGAGGTTAATGCAGTGCACTGACAGTAAGGCAGTGGGCAGGCCAGGACTAGGGCTCAGGGGTAGAATCAAATGGGAGTCCAGTTAACACCTTAAAGGCCAACAATTTTTTTTTCCAGGGGATGAGCTTTCATGAGTTAAAGCTCACTTTCTTAGATATTTAATGACGTGAGCTTTGACTTACGAAAGCTTATCATGGAAAGCTGGAAAGTGCTGTCAATTAACAGTTGACTTATGGCGACCCCTTAGGGATTTCAAGGCAAGACACGAACACAGGTGGTTTGGTGGGGGGGGGGGCTGCTGTTGAACAGTAGCAAGCAGCCAGTCCTGGGTGACCTATACAAATTGTGTGGTATCAAGTTGCCTGCTGGTTGCTGCCACGCCTGGCCCTGATGAGTCATTCCTCAAAAGCCAAAACAGCCCTGGCCTGGAAAAGGCCCAGCCCTCTCACCCTGCCTTTTACTGACAGAAAACAAGGCTTCAAGGCTGGCAATAATGTTGTTGCCTAGCTACCTCCACAACAGCCACTGAGAGGCGTTTTGGTTCTTAAAGCTACAGGGACTGCTTCTATTAATTCAGGGGTTTTTAACCTCCAAATGTTTTAGGATTTCAGATTCTTCTGCAAACCTGGGGCCTTTTTCAGGTTTGTAGATAGATGTCTCTTGTCTTTTTATCACTCCAGTCTTCGGATCTAAGTATCCACAGATGGGGGCCACAGCGAAATCAGATATACTGATGTAATGATTAGAGCTTAACATGGGCCAGTGAATTTTGCATCTGATAACTGTTTGTATTCTTGATCCTGGAAATACTACAGTTATAGCAGGTGGTGGCAGGAGACGTTTTAGTACGCTGCTCACTCTGCAAGCAAGCCCTTCCTCCTGCCAGAGCAGGAGAAAACAGAAAATGAAGCCTACATAGCAGTGTTTTGGGCTTCATGGAATATTTGACAGCATTTGGCCATGATCTTGCCCCTAGTTACATTCAAGCCGTGGTACAACCTAGTTACATTCAAGCTGTGGTGCAAGATGTTGCTGGACCCTTGAAGGCCGCTTGACCACAGGCAAAGGAGACTAAACAGAAAGTGAAACAGAAAGTGAAACCCCTCTGGTGGCTCCCACTGGCACTCTCTCCAAAGTACTCTTTTCTGCCCAGCCTTGCCTCTGTTCCTGCTGCCACCCCCGTGCCTGCTTTCTAAAAGAAAGAGAAAACTATTGAGATATATGTCAGAGTGATAGAGGTAGCAAGCAGTTACTATAGATCAGTTTGATCTGTTTGTCAGACCTAGCTGTCATGCTAGTAATCATGTAATTACAGCCAGGTGTTTTCTAGCAGGTGTTGCTCTTTCTGGGCTTGTTAGAGCTAGTGATTACATCACCTCGTTAGAGATTGGCTGGGGTTTAGCATAATAGCTATCAGTTTACTAAGCTGGAGGGGACTCAGTTCTCATAGACTAAGGCACGACATGCTGTTCAATAGCCTGTAAATATCTCTGTATATATTCACCTTTATAACTATACAAACTCTCTGTGCACCTTCATAACTGGTCAGTCTCCCGCTTCTTATTTACAACACCCAATAAAAACGACCTTCCGGAAAGCTCGTCAGTGATCTCCTCCAGCACATGTGTTTCTTTATCCACCATGTAAAAAACCAAGCACGCACATATAGTATGGGATTGCACAATTTAAGTTCATCCGTATAAAAGAGCAAGAGTCCACAGCTCCTGAAAAACTAGCAAAAAACTGTGGCAAGGTATGAGCTTTCGTGAGTAATGCCACAAATTTTGTTAGTCTTTCAGGTGCTACTGGACTCTCGCTCTTTTCTACTGCTACAGACAGACGCGGCCACCCGTCTTGCTCTTAAACAAACCAGATACTTTATTTTCTCTGTAGCCAGCTGGAACCTTCAAGGACACTAACCTGTGGCCACCTGGCGAACCAACACGGTGTTTAGTTTGATGACAGGGCTGAACGTATGCTTGCTGTCGGCTGTGGAAGCCAGGATCTTGCTGTGACATCGCAGCACCAGTCTATCATCCTGCTTCTGCAACAGCACCAGGATGTCTTCTAAGAGGAGTGTGTAGAGATCTGCAGCAGGCAGTGAAGAAAAGAAAAAAAGAGATCAGGACTGGGTTGCAGCCCACTACCCACTGCACCTAGAAGGCTGCATCCTACGCCAAGACAGCAATCGGCAGCACACTCTCTCAGGAAGGCATACAAATCATTACATAAGAACATAAGAGACGCCAATGTTGGATCAGGCCAAAGGCCCATCCAGTCCAACACTCTGTCACACAGCTGAATCATTCACCTCTGAGCTGTAGACGGGACTAAATCATCTCATGAACCAGAGCTGGGTCCTTGCGTGGTCTTAATGACCTTCTGGCACATTTCAAAAAGCACAAAAATAGCTTAACTGGCTTCAAGAAAACGACATACATTATGGCTACTAGAACAACCTTTGAATCCAGTGGGACCTTTAAGATCAACACATTTTAATTCTGGGTATAAGCTTTCGTGTGCATGCATGCTTCTTCAGATACCAGTCTGCATGCACATGAAAGCTTATACTCAGAATTAAAACTCACTGGACTCAAATTTGGTTCAGCTGCTTCATACCAACACGGCTACCCACCTGACTATTATTGTTACAAGAAGAAGAAGAAGAAGAGGAAGAGATTGGATTTATACCCCGCCCTTCACTTGGAGTCTCAGAGCGGCTTACAATCTCCTTTCCCTTCCCCTCCCCACAACAGACACCCTGTGAGGTGGGTGGGGCTGAGAGAGGTATAAGCTTTCGTGTGCATGCATGCACGCTTCTTCGGATACCAGTCTGCATGCACCCATGAAAGCTTACACTCAGCATTAAACTCACTGGACTCAAATGTGGTTCAGCTGCTTCATACCAACACGGCGACCCACCTGACTATTATTGTTACAAGAAGGAAAACTTATCATGCAAACGCACCTTCTGATTTGTCAGTACCACTGCAAACCCCCGTCCGCAGCCCGTGTGTGCAACTCACCAATGGTCTTGTCGCGATTCACCTTCCAGGTCAGAGGCCCTTCATGGATCATCTTCTTCTTGGTCAGATCCAGATTCTGCCAACACGATACAGAGAAGAGAGATTTATTCACAGGAGACTGACCAGTCCAAACTCACGGGATCTATAGCAGAGTTGTTTCAGAGGATGGCGGTCAACATTCAAGGATTTGAGCCCAGTAGCACCTTAGAGACCAACCAGACCTTCAGGGTGTACGCTTCTGGGAATCAAAGCTCCCTTCATCAGATGAAGGGAACTCTGACGCACAAAAACCCATACCCTGAAAGTCTTGTTGGTTTCTGAGGTGCAGATGGACTCGAGTCTAGCTGTTGTACTGCAAACCAACAGGGCTCCCCTCTGAAATAGTCAACATTCATGTCTGCATAATCAGAAAATGGCAGCTAATCTGAGACCAGTTACCCCCAAGTCCTCTGGCACCTAACAATGGGGATGCAGGAAGGCTTCTCCTCAATACTTTGCTAAAATTTAGCATTCACTATTCCTAAGGCTGTAGCGCCTTTTTCATACAGCGACTGGGGGAAGAACTCCCAAAGTTTGTTCCCAGACTCAGAGAAAAGGATCAGGAGGGGAAACGGTATTCTTGAGGCCACCCTCCCGCCTGGCCACAGGTCACAGGTCTGGTATGTGTATTGCTGAATCACTGAACATCGTATTATCAACACGCTATGAAAAATGGTCACCTACAGTGACTTTCTATAGAGTATGATTATAAAAAGGCAAGCTTTGTGCCTGTGCTAAGATTAATTATTTTCTAGCTTAAAAATTAGTGGTTTCAACCTGCAGTCTCCTAGATTAGAGTTACTCCTACTTTGTTTACTTATCAACACTTTGGAAGTAGTCCTCACCAAGGCTCCCTCTAAGCCGTGGAGTCTCGTGAGCAAAAATTCTACTCTGTGGGCTACTGGCATTAACGTTGTGTGACTTTCTATAGAGTATGATTATAAAAACGCAAACTTTGTTCCTGTGCTAAGATTATTTTCTAGCTTTAAAATTAGTGGTTTCAATCTCTCTCCTAGATTAGAGTTACTCCTACTTTGTCTACTTATCAACACTTGGCACCCATTCTGAGTAGAAGAAAAAGAAGAGTTGGTTTTTACCCCCCCCCCTCTTTTCTCTACCTTAATGAATCTCAGAGCACCTTACAATTGCCTTCCCTTCCTCTCCCCATTAACAGGCACCTTGTGAGGCAGATTATGCAGAGAGAGTTCTGAGAGAACTGTGACTGGCCCAAGGTCACCCAGCTGGTTGCATGTGGAGGAGGAGTGGGGAATCAAAGCCGGTTCTCCAGATTAGAGACTGCTGCTCTTAACCACTACACCACACTGCCTCTCAGGTCGATTACTCTTTTGCTTCAATGTTGCCTTAAACTGGCATCTCTTTGCAGCTTCTCCCACACCTTGCCCACCTTTCTGCTGCTTTCAATTATAGTGTAAACATATTTGCCTAATGGACGTACGCTGGAACTCATAAGATGAGAGTTGATGCTGGAATACATGGATAGCCGTCATTAAGGTACCCTTGGACTCCTGTTTAATTCTGTTGCAACAGACCAACATGGTTACCTATGCTGTTTCACTGAAGATTGGATTTATACCCCGCCCTTCACTACCCAAAGGAGTCTCAGAGCGGCTTACAAACTCCTTTCCCTTCCCCTCCCCACAACAGGCACCCTAGAGAACTGCCCTTTCAAGAACAGCTCTTATCAGAACTACGGCTTGCCCAAGGTCATCCAGCCAGGTGCAAGTGGAGGAGTGGGGAAATCAAACCCGGTTCTCCCAGATTAGAGTCCGCGCACTTAACCACTACACCAAACTGGCTCTCAGGCCAAAGGTAAGACGCACTTTCCTTTGTGGCATTTGGTCAGATACAACTTAGTGATATTATTTTCGACACATAAACCAGCAGGTGAAATCTCAGCCCTTCTATCCCCTCAGTTACAGGGCATTACTGCATATTGCTCAAACTTTCACCTCTCTTCATGAGAGATTCCACAGTGCCCAGGCCATCCATGGCAAGAGGCAGTTATTTTTCACCCGGCCTGCCAGAGAACTGAACTGGCCTGTTATGCCAGTTGCCTCTGTGGCATGGGAAGCCTGTTAGGCCATAGTAAGGGAGGAGTACCAAAGTCTTCGCTTTCAAAATTCTGCGCTTAAAAAAAGCAGAGCCATCACTCCAAGAACTGTTTAGCTTAAACCTACAGCCCGGTTACAAACACACACACACACCCCACACAATGTCTGGTGGACATGCAGTGGCTTGTTTTATGATTGGCCACAAGAAGACCTACAAAAGCCCCTTTAGAGAAAATCTACTGAAAAAGATTCACAGACGGCATTTGACTCCTTTAAGGCTGGCTAAGATCTGTAAGACTGTAAGACTGAAACCAGAAGATGCTGGTTCAGTGGGGGAAATGAGACAGACTTCTTCCATATGTGGTGGACATGCACACTTGCCTCCAGCTATTGGAAACAAGTTGCCAAAGCTATATCAGCTGGGCTGAGAAAACACCCAAAATCAGCAAATACCATGCTACAGACGATTATAAAATATCTCAAATAAATTGTATATATTTTTGTTTTATATTTTTACAATTTATTCACCATATATTATTTATCATATATGCCTTAATACATAGAAAGAATCATATATCCAAACATCTAAGTATCGTCTCTTAATATATCACAAAAGATATTGCACAACCCCTTTATTAATATCACTCCTCCTTAATTATACAAAAGTGTTAAGAGGGAGGACTCCTTTAAGTCTATTTTGAATAAGTGCTCAGTCTTCCTCCAACAGAGGTCCAGATATCCTCCTGTTTCAGGGTCTTCCTCAGGGAGTTCAACAGATTATTTCCAAGCACAAGGTTGCCAAATACTAACATAAAAGGTAGCAAAAACAGAATAGGTTACAAGAGGAAGAAGAAGAAGAAGAAGACAAGGAGGCGGAGGAGGAGGAGGCGGAGGAGGAGGAGGAGGAGATTGGATTTATACCCCGCCCTTCACTACCCGAAGGTGTCTCAGAGCGACTTACAAACTCCTTTCCCTTCCCCTCTCCACAACAGACACCCTGTGAGGCAGGTGGGGCTGAGAGAGCTCTTGACAGAAACTGCTCTTTTTCAAGAACAGCTCTTATCAGAGCTACGGTTTGCCCAAGGCCATCCAGCCAGGTGCAAGTGGAGGAGTGGGGAATCAAACCTGGTTCTCCCAGATTAGAGTCCGCACACTTAGCCACCACACCAAAATGGCTCTGTTTGTATTAGCAGTCTCATAGTGGACAGACACCCCACAAGCCAGAGATGCTGCTGCTAAATTATCTACCTGATCTCCCTATTGACCTGTTCACGGTTGCCTTACACGTGACTACTGCTGCCAGGTTGGTCTTTGCCAGGCCATGGAAACAAAAAATACTTCTTACGTTACAAGGCTGGTTGTTGAAATACTGGCAACAGATTTATTTATTTAGACTGACTGACTGAGTTAATACCAAAGTTGCCCTGTACTGATAAAAGATGTTCATTGTTGTAAAGGGGAAAGGTATGGTTAAATTAAAAAAAAAAGATCTACAAAAGTTGGTGTTTTAAAAACAGCCTTCCGGTTAAAGCTCCCTGGGGTTCCTCGCACAGCTTCTTCACTCACCCTGAACTCATCCAGCATGGGGCCCTCCAGCTGCTTCAAGTAGGACAAATCCAGCCGGCGCTGGTAGTCTTCCAAATGCTGTGGATGAAGCACAACACCGCCAATCATGTTTTCCGAGGTCTACTGGCTGCCGTCAAGCGCCAGCTCTGTGAAGAATCCCTTCAGAAGCGAGGCTGCGCAGGATGCGCCTCGGCCCTTTCTTCTACTGCTGCTGGGCACCACGGCCCGTTCCCCCCCCCCCTTACCTGCTTGTTCTCGGCCTCTTTGACAGCCTGGTTCACGTAGTTGAGGATCTGCCGGCAATGATCCGCCGCTTTCTTCACTTTCTCCTTCTCCTCGGGTTGCTCTAAAACGAGAGATAGGTCGAGGTGGCACTCTCCAGACAGTGGCCCAAAGGCTGGCATATGGAAAGTGTTCCCTCTAAGCTGAATTAGTGTGAGCTAGCTCACAGTTTTTTAGCCTCTGGCTCACACACTTTTGTCTTAGGAAGGAGGGCTCCAGAGCAAACTCATTTATGCAGGAGTCAAATCACTCGCTCACAACTTGAATGCCAATAGCTCACAAAGCAGAATTTTTGCTCACAAGACTCCGCAGCTTAGAGGGAACACTGCATATGGGAGGGGGTCACAGTCCACTTGACTCAAAGGGCACTGGCCCACCAGGCTCTTTGTATCCCTCCCTCTCTTTAGGCAGGGGCCCTTCCCATGTTACAGTCTAAAGATAACAAAGGGCATTTCTTGCAAGTCACTCTGCCTGCGTCTCAACCTCTCGCTGGAGGCCAATGTGGGTCGCTTCAGACAAGATGCAGATGGCAGAGCTCCTTCTGGAATCCCACCAGTAAACACAAAAGTACCTCCCTTGCCCAGAGGAGGCTCATTATTGTTGTAAAGGGGGAAGGGCCCAACATTAACATCGATATCGACATTAAAACCACCATTAACAACCTGCCGCAACCCAGTGTCAGAGTCTTGCCAAAAACAGTCCCAACAACGTTCCTTAACTAGGATCAGGTTTATTGAGCAGTATAAGCAAGTCAATCTGGTACATGGTCAGGGTTAGAACTGGGGTTCCGGGTGGGAAAGGCACAGATATACAGAATTCGAACTGAATCCCCTGACGCAGGTAAGCCAATAAGCAAAGCAAGAAATTGCACCTAAAACTAACGAGTTGAGGTTCCCAGCAAAGCATGCAGAAGGCAACGCCAAGGTCATTCGCCTGAGCTGCACGATAAGACGGTGAGTGGGAATCGAAAGACAAAATACCAGAGGCATGAGGAAGAGCCTCATCTGCACTCCCCACCTGAATTGAGCCTCATCGCCCCCCCCACCTGCTATGCCAATGTTCCCTCTAAGCTGAGTTAGTGTGAGCTAGCGCATAGTTTTTTAGCCCCCTGCTCACACATTTTTGTCTTAGCTCAGGAAGGATGGCTCCAGAGCAAATTAATTTATGCAGTAGCCAAATCGCGCGCTCACAAGTTTAATGCCAGTAGCTCACAAAGGAGAATTTTTGCTCACAAGACTCCACAGCTTAGAGGGAACATTGATGGCAGCATAGCTGACACCCAGACTACGGCTTTTAGCTGACTGCATACTTGTGAATGCTGCTCATGTCCGCCATTGTAACAGTAGCCGTACTAGCACTTTATATCTTGTTATGTTTACGATTATAGTGTCATGCTTTTATGAATTTTCCAGTTTTGGTTGTTTTACACAGCTTTCGTAAGCCGACCTGAGACTGCTTTGCAGAGGGCGGGATAGAAGTCAAACAAATAAATAAATAAATATCAAATATGATGCAAATACAACAGCTAAGGGTTGCATACAGAGGATCTGTTCTGCCAATCGCAGCACCTGTGGCAGAAGAGTCCCTTGTGCCAGTGGAAGCCGCTCTGCAGTGAAGCAAAGCGCCACTGTCGGCCAGACAGGTCCATGGGACCCAAGCCTTTCTAGGAGCTCCAACTTGTTTTTCAGCTGAAAAAAACATTGTGGCCTGTCTAGAATAAACACTGGGTATGTTTATGTTCGGTTAACAAGGCTGCTTATCGGGACAAGCTGTGAAGAATAAGAATTCGTCAAGTTTTGAGAACTTAATAATGATTTTTAAAAAAAGTTTTGAGTACTCAGAGCTGTACTTTAAGCTAAAATTTAGCCAAGCTGTTGTTGTGCCCATGTATGTTTTTAGAGGCTGTGGAAAAACAAAAAGGCAGCAGCGGAGACAAAACTAAGCACATTCAAAATGTTTGATTGGGGGGGGGGAGATCTATTTTAACTAATCGGGATGCTTTCAGATTCCATTTAACAGGCTAATTTGCCACCCGGCCACAGAAAAAGCTCCATGGTACCTGAGTACTTGGCAATATTATCCAGCAGCAGCGGGTACTTGGTCAGCCGTTGCATCTCGGTGGGAATTATATCTTTCAGCTGCAGTCGACGACACAGTGGATTGCTCTCTGCATCCTAAATTTAAACAGCATAATAACTGCATTTGTCATTTTTATTAAGACCGTAATTACCTGAATGCATTCCATCTATTCATCATGTAAATGTCTCGGCAGTTCACATTTCTGGCAATTAAGTGCGAGTCAAGGAGCGCCAGCATTTATCAGACAGACAACACAGTTCTGTTGTAGTGGGCAATTACATAAAGGAAAGGCTCATCACAAGAACTGGCGGTGGCTTCCTTCCCTCATTACTTTGCGGGGATGCACTATCATCGGCAATCAATCTCAGTCACTGACTCAAGAGGAGACATCTTAGTCCCTTGCATACTGGAGAAAGGACACGATGATGCTTTCAAAATGCTGCCGGTTCTCAGACAGCGAGGGACCCTAGACAACGGCTGCAAGGGCTTTTCCTCTGTGAAGGAAGGATGGACCAAGTCCGGCTCCCTTCCTCTTTGCCTGGAGTAGTATGCCTTTTCTAGTTCACTAGTCACAGAAAACAGCTATAAGAGCTCTCCTCTCCAAGTTTTGTTTTAGAAACTCGGAAGACCAAGTACTGTCTGAGTGAGGTACTCTAGCCCACGATGAGGGTCTTTGACAGCTCACATGGCTGACTATGAACCACAGTGAGCGTGGGAGCCTATGTAAGTATTTATTTATTTAATTTGTACCCCGCACCTGGCTGGGGCCAGAGGAAGCGCCTGCCTGCCTCATCGGGACAAGCTGTGAAGAATAAGAATTCATCAAGTTTTGAGAACTTAATAATGATAAAAAAAACGTTTTGAGAACTTAGAGCTGTACTTTAAGCTAACATTTAGCCAAGCTGTTGTTGTGCCCGTGTATGTTTTTAGAGGCTCTAATTGGGGTGAAGGGGCCTGGGGAGGGAAGCCCATAAAAACCGCTAGGGGGCCAGGCCCTGTGGTAGCTACGGGCCTGTCAGGAATGCTTACACTGATTAATACATAAATAACAATTAAAATCCACATAAAGGTAAAGGTTCCCTTGCTCGAAAGCCAGTCGAGTCAGACTCTAGGGCTGCGGTGCTCATCTCCGTTTCAAAGCCGAAGAGCCAGCGCCGTCCGAAGACGTTTTCGTGGTCATGTGGCCGGCATGACTAAACACTAAGGCGCACGGAATGCTGTTACCTTCCCACCGAAGTGGTACCTATTTATCTACTTGCAATTTCTTGCTTTCGAACTGCTAGGTTGGCAGGAGCTGGAACTAGAGACGGGAGCTCACGC
>NW_015164241.1:271303-278502 GCF_001447785.1 Gekko japonicus
TTCCCTCATTACTTCGCGGGGATGCACTATCATCGGCAATCAATCTCAGTCACTGACTCAAGAGGAGACATCTTAGTCCCTTGCATACTGGAGAAAGGACACGATGATGCTTTCAAAATGCTGCCGGTTCTCAGACAGCGAGGGACCCTAGACAACGGCTGCAAGGGCTTTTCCTCTGTGAAGGAAGGATGGACCAAGTCCGGCTCCCTTCCTCTTTGCCTGGAGTAGTATGCCTTTTCTAGTTCACTAGTCACAGAAAACAGCTATAAGAGCTCTCCTCTCCAAGTTTTGTTTTAGAAACTCGGAAGACCAAGTACTGTCTGAGTGAGGTACTCTAGCCCACAATGAGGGTCTCTGACAGCTCACATGGCTGACTATGAACCACAGTGAGCGTGGGAGCCTATGTAAGTATTTATTTATTTAATTTGTACCCCGCACCTGGCTGGGGCCAGAGGAAGCGCCTGCCTGCCTCCTTGCCTGGCCTGGCTTTCCTGCTGCTGAGGGGGTGGCACGGTGAGCATCTGGTGGGAGCCTGAGATGCTCGCTGCCTGTCCGGGCTGCTCTCTGCTTTCTGTGCTGCCACCGCTACTGCTTGTGCTGCCCTTATCTTCCCCGCTGACAGGCCAACATGCAATCGGGGTGAAGGGGCCTGGGGGGTGGGGGAGCCGAGGCTTGGGGAGGGAAGTCCATAAAAACCGCTAGGGGGCCAGGCCCTGTGGTAGCTACAGGCCTGTCAGGAATGCTTACACTGATTAATACATAAATAACAATTAAAATCCACATAAAGGTAAAGGTTCCCTTGCTCGAAAGCCAGTCGAGTCAGACTCTAGGGCTGCGGTGCTCATCTCCGTTTCAAAGCCGAAGAGCCAGCGCCGTCCGAAGACGTTTCCTTGGTCATGTGGCCGGCATGACTAAACATCAAGGCGCACGGAACGCTGTTCCCTTCCAACCGAAGTGGTACCTCTTTATCTACTTGCAATGTCTTGCTTTCGAACTGCTAGGTTGGCAGGAGCCGGAACTAGAGACGGGAGCTCACTCCGTCATGCGGCAACCTGGGCCTCGAACTGCTGAACTACCGACCTTCCACAGCCTGCAGTTCAGCGTCTTAACCACTTGAGCCACCGCAGCTCCTTACAAAATCCACATACAATCATCTAAAAACAGTTCAATTATGAACAATTCATAAAGTGCTGGCTATGTTTAATTAGTTGCTGGTTGAGGGTATCCTGGAAGAAAGGTTACCTGTTAGTGCACTACAGGAGTACAGATCAGCGCTCAGTTGGCCTGGACTACAATATGGTGCATTTCCCATAATGCTCAGGATTAAGACTCTCTGCTCAGAAGTAACAGACAAAGACAATGAAATAATCCATCACTTTGTCCTCATCTGCAGCTTCACTGTTTTTCTAGGACCCATCCTGGGCAACCAGTTCTAATAGCTGATAGGACTTACCTGGACAAAAGTCTGGAAGCGCGAGTCTTTCTTCTGCCGTGACTTGATTACCTCCAGAGCAAAGGGCTGGTTGCTGCAGAAGGTGGCGGTGGCTTGCTTCAATTTCTCCTCCCCTGCTCCACTGAACTGAGACGTGAATCCAAGGAAACCAAATGTCAGAGTGGCACGCGCATGGAATATTAAACGGCAGCACCAGAACCAGCATGTATGGATGCTGCTCTACAGTTTGGAGGCAATGACAGACCCACAACGGGGTTGGCCAGCACATCCAGTGAGAACCTCATGTAGTCCTTACCACCACTTTCTAATTCTGTTCAGTCATGTTGGTAAGAAATTTAAGACCAGGGATTCGGGTAGTGGGTTAAATTCTGGATCCTCAAAATGAAGACCACATGCGATACCCCAGAGACTCCTGTGAACTTCCTAACTGTAACTTATAAAATCGGATCAACGTATGCTCAGAAAAGGGCACAGACCAATTTTTCAGTGGAATCACGGTACGCTTAGAACAGCTGTAGCTTCCTGAACGCCGTCATGAGCAGTTGTTCCCTCTAAGCTGAGTTAGTGTGAGCTAGCTCACAGTTTTTTAGCCTCTGGCTCACACATTTTTGCCTTAGCTCAGGAAAGATGGCTCCAGAGCAAACTAATTTATGCAGCAGCCAAATTGCTCGCTCACAACTTTAATGCCAGCGGCTCACAAAGTAGAATTTTTGCTCACAAGGCTCCACAGCTTAGAGGGAGCATTGATCATGAGTACATTTCCCATTATCCAGCACTCCTACTTACAAAGTCTTGTTTAAGGATTGGAGACTGAGCATCATTTTTAAACTATACCCCTTGGCATTGTTCCCTCTAAGCTGAGTTAGTGTGAGCTAGCTCACAGTTTTTTAGCCTCCGGCTCACAGATTTTTGCCTTAGCTCAGGAAGGATGGCTCCAGAGCAAACTAATTTATGCAGTAGCCAAATCGCTCGCTCACAACTTTACTGTCAGGAGCTCACAAAGACCAGTTTTTGCTCACAAGACTCCACAGCTTAGAGGGAGCACTGCCCTTTGGGGCTCAGCTGGTATTTAGTCTAGTCACCTTTAGGCACCAGCCAAAACATCGCCCTTTGCCTGGGCTTTTAACTAAAAGGTTCCATCTTTTTAGATGCTTGATGGTCTGCTCCTAACTCGAGGATTGTTTTATCAATATCATTTTATACTGCTCCTTTGTGTCTACTGTTGTGCCCTGGATTGCTTTTATTGGCTGTTGGCATTGGTATCGTTTTTATTCATTTGGATTGTTCTATGTTTTTACTGGGGGCTTTTTACTGTGTTTGGTTGTGAGGTGCCTCAAGGAAGTTTGAAGAGGTGGCATAACAAATCTTTGACATAAATTAGTTTTCTTGGAAGAAAAGGGAGTCACACACACCCAACAGGAGCACAGCCTTAAAATGTCTAAATTGGTTATTTTCCCCTGGTCTCCCCCATCAGATCAAAATTCTCCCTTAACCTTACTGACAACTTGGATAAACAAACAACTTCCCCTCTTGCAGGTCACCTTTAAGGTAAATGACTCATTCATTTGTTGTTAATTGATTTTTTTTTTTAAAGAAAAAGAAAAAGCACTCAGTTGCACAAATACTTCAGACAGAAATGAAATGTGTGCACCGTGCTGACCTCCCTTCATCTTCTCCAGCTGTGACTCCCCCGGCTCAATGTCATTCTTTTAGAAATGAACATTTTCAGATAATAAGTTCTCAGACAAGACAAATTGGCAAGGCTGATCTGTGGCTGTTTCCGTCCCAAACTTTTTCCCCCTTAGAAAAATTTCAGTTTTCAGAAGGAAACATGGGGGTAGTGGTGAACAAAATTCCGTTTACCCAAGTTAACAAGTCCTCTCCAATCTGATCAATAACGGATGTCTCGTTCCTTTTTCGCACTGCTTTCATCTGCTCATTCAACCCAGCTAAACAGCAAAGAAAAGAAAGAGGGAGAGGAAGTTAGCAGCAAGGCCGGATGTGGGGCCACTGCATCAATTCTTCTGATGACCCCCCTATGGCACGTGAGCTCCTTCAGGGCCAGAATTGCACACAGAGGCCCATGTCCAATATATACCTCACCCTCTGTCAGATCCCCGGTCAAGTTACTCTCAACAACTCTCTCTTTGGCAGTGATAAGATGTATGCGTGATCCAGAACATCACTTGTGTTAGAGCTAAAGAGTTTTGGTGGGTACAAGATTATAGGAAAATCAAACAAAAGCCCCTTCCTTCCCCAAGCATACGTCATTCAAACGTGCCACGCCTAGCACTGCCATCTCAATCAAGTGGAAAATATATGGCTTGGTTATCTACTGCTCAAGCTGGTACCAAAAAGCTCTCAAGGACACCTTTCCCTGGTAAAGAGGGAGAGGAGGTACATCTTGCAAGGAAAGTTATGACTTCTAAAGCAAAGGTCCCATTCTCTCACTCACTGACTCCCCTCCCCACAGGGATTTTCTCCCCCCATTACTATGACAACCCAAGACAGCATAGGGAATCAAGGTTTGATAACCTCACTGGGTGCACGGAACTGCCCAAACAGGAGGGGAACAGAAAAGTTTCATTCATCCCACAGAACATGCCGGAGGAGGCTGAAATCACCCCCAGACTACTCTAACATTCAGGCTTCAGCCTTCCAGCATCAGCTTTAGCTGTCCTTCTGCAAGGGTGGGGCAACATACATACTCCTCTTGCCCCTATATGACTCCCAAGGAAACAAAATATATAGTCCTGAATTCTGAAAAATCCCAGATTTATATTAAATCAACATTTTGCAAAACCAGTCCACTTTATTCTACAAACACAATTCATTTATTTGCTGTTGATTCTGTAAGAAGCTGCCTCTGATTGTCTGGAGACAGATGTTCTACATTAGGGGACAAGAAGAAGAAGGAGGAGGAGCAGGAGGAGCAGGAGGCATTTTTCAGTCCGGGTCTATTGGACTTGAAAAATGTCAATATTTTCAAAAAATCCCAGATACAGGTATGGTATTCGGATCCAGGTTTGTAAAGAAAAATGGGGGGGGGGGGGTGTCTAACAGACCCAAGAAGAAAAATGCCCCCCCCCAAAAGCCAGCCCAACTCTGAGCTGGCTTAGCTTCTCCTGCCAGCGTGGTTTAAATTGTGCTGCAGGAGAAGCTGGCCCCAAGATCTGTGTGCAGTGGGGAGCTCTGAGCTCCTACCACCCTGGCCAATCTTGGGCTGGCTCCTCTTGCAGCTCGGTTTAAACCAAGCTGCAAGAGAGGATCAGCTGGGGCAGCGGGAGCTGAGAGTTCCATGCCACCTCACCTGGGGCTGGCTCCTCCTGCAGGCTGGTTTAAACTGAGCTGCAAGAGGAACCAGCCCTAGCCGAGGCGGCATGGAGCTCTCAGCTTCCTGCCGCCCCAGCTGATCCTCGGTATAGCTGCGTATCCCTGAATAAAAGCCGGGAAAAAATCGGCTTTTATTTGGGCTCTGCTATACTGGTAGCTGATCAGTTTCTCTGGATCTGTTTTCTGCTTAAATAATACCTGAAAAATACAGCTAAGGTATTTTTCAGGTTTTTCGGCTCGGCTATTCTACATAGCTTGAAAGCCTGCTTTACAGAGATATCCAGAGATGCATACTGTGTTCTCACTGTACACTGTTTTCATTGTTAGCAATCACAGGGTAGTTTTGAGTACAGGTTTGGAAATATGTGCAGGCTGCACATACACAAGACAGAGGAAACTAGATAACATGTGGGGGAACCAGTGAACTGACAGGCCTAAAGACAGGCATCCTTTGCGGTGAAAACTGTTTCAGACAGTTGTTGTCTTAGGTTGTCTGCCTAAGGAGTGGCACGGAAGTGTCCACTGCTTTGGGGTTAGTTTCAGTTTGGTGCAATGGTGCCAGATGCTGGTTCATCCCGTCAATACCCTTTTAAATTAGCAGACAGGAAAACTGACCCAGGTGACCTCACTCACCATGGAGCTGAAGGATTTCCTCCAGATTCGAAAATATATTCTTCAAGTCAGAGGGAGGCAAGATCCCTTCGCGAGACACACGCTGGTAGAAGATCTGATCAAGAACCTTCAGTGTTCGGACATGAGCGCGCTCAGTGTAGAACAGTTCTGGAGGCAAGGAGACACAGAACGGCTGTAATACTTCTGTCTAAAAAACTAACAGCAGGGGAGTAACTCAAACAGTTTATATTCACAGTTTGCCAGAAAGCGAGGGGACTGAGCAGTTTGGGGCAGATATCATTGACAGTTATAATCTACCTTGCAGGCTATAAGACAAGCAAATAATAAACATGACAGTTCAGCAATTTGGATCTGTGAGAAATCCCGGATTTATGCTCTGCTCATTACCTTTCAAAGATTGTGAGGAACAAGAAGCTATACACTGTTAACCCTTGCAAGTGACTGAATGAGCAATAAAGACAATGAGATGCTGAGCTGTACTCTTGATCCCAAGAAGCACGTTAACTCCTTCTAGACCATTGCTCTGACAAAACGGGTTATAAATTCATATGCCTAGAGATTCAAAATGCATTCTCTAAATCTCTCCTTTCCAAATATGCTATGCTGCTTTCCTTCAATCTGGAGAGCCTACCATATCTCACCTACTATTCCTTGAACCTAGACCAGAAGCTGAGCCAGGCCAATCTCGGCTTGTTAAACATCTGTGCACAGGGACTCCAAATCCAAAGCTGATGTAAAAGAACATGCTCAGCTTTTGGTGGTTCGAACAGAGACAAGGTAAGCACTGAATCCCTGGTTCTTAACTAACGTAACACTTGATCGCTGCAAAAAGGTCCTTCAAGGGAAGCCAGGCTGTTGCAGAGTGGGGCGGGGCACCCCCTGACCTTCGTGGAGTTCTGTAATCTGGTGCTCCTGGCATACAGCTGGACTCTCAGATCTTCTCTGTGGCAATCTTTTACCAGTTACAGCTACCCCTCAAAAAACAAGATCTGGCCACAGTGATCCACGTTCTGATAACATCCAGGATAGATGGCTATAATGCACTTAACATTATGCTGCCTTTGAAGACCGTCCAGAAATTTCAGTTGGTTTGAAATGTGGCTATTGTCAGGAACTAGATACAGGGATCATATAACGCCTATGGTGAAAGATCTGCACTAGCTGCCCATCTGTTTCCAGGCACGATTCAAATTGCTGGTTCTTACTTTCAGGAAGAAGAATAAGAATGGTTTTTATACCCCACTTTTCTCTACCTTAAGGAGTCTTAAAGCATCTTACAATAGTCTTCCCTTCCCACATGAACACACATGAAGCTGCCTTATACTGAATCAGACCATCAGTTGATCAAAGTTGGTATCGTCTACTCAGACTGGCAGCGGCTCTCCAGGGTCTCAGGCAGAGATCTTTCACATCACCTATTGCCTGGTCCTTTTTACTGGAGATGCCGGAGATTGAACCGGTTCTCCAGATCAGAGTCTGCCACTCTTAAACCAGTTTGGTGTAGTGGTTAAGTGCGCGGACTCTAATCTGGGAGAACCGGGTTTGATTCCCCACTCCTCCGCTTGCAGCTGCTGGATGACCTTGGGCAAGCCATAGTTCTGTCAGAGTCATTCTCTCATGGATAGTTCTCTCAGAGCTCTCTCGGCCCCACCTACCTCACAGGGTGTCTGTTGTGGGGAGGGGAAGGGAAAGGAGTTTGCAAGCCGCTCTGAGACTCCGAGTAAAGGGCGGGATATAAATCCAATCTCTTCTTCTTCTACACTATGAAGGCTTTAAGACT
>NW_015164241.1:280097-312209 GCF_001447785.1 Gekko japonicus
CATCGAGTTGCTCCATCACCGGCTTGAGCATATCAGCTAACATTTTCATGATGTCTGCTCCCTCTTCCGGGTTTGGGCTCTGACTACCCACCGGTTTAACTTTAAACTTTCTTTGAGAGGCCGCCATTTTATACGATTATTTACAATTTCAAACCGCTTCTCTCTGACTCGAAAAATCGCCACCTCGATGTCAGCGCTCAAGTAAGTCTCTCAAAACAAAATCGCTGCTTATTTCCCCCCCTGCCCCCTTTGTTACGCTTTTCTGTCCGTTCGCGTAAGAGGCGTCCCTCTACCCCGCTTTTCCCCCCGGGGGGGGGGGTTAGTTCGCTTTTAAAACATTCTGCTTATTTTGAACTCACGTTCATTGTCGGTCATTTCTTTGACCTCGAATCTGACTCCAGGGGATGGTGCTCATCTCCGTTTCTAAGCCGAAGAGCCAGCGCTGTCCGAAGATGCTTCCGTGGTCATGTGGCCGGCATGACTGAACGCTGAGGTGCACGGAATGCTGTTACCTTCCCACCAAAGGGGTACCTATTTATCTACTTGCAATTTCTTGCTTTCGAACTGTTACATTGGCAAGAGCTGGAGACGGGAGCTCACTCCGTCACGTGGCACTAGGGTCTCAAACTGCCAAGCTACGACCTTCTGGTCTGCAGCTCAGCTTCTTAACCTCTGAGCCACCCCAGCAAATGGAAGACAGAGACAGACAAATGTCCCTAGGGAAAGGAATTCCATCATTTAGTGTCATGACCCAGAAGGCCCTCAGGTTGCCTCTTGTCTGTATCAGATGGTGGGGGCACTTGAAGCATGGCCTTTGAAGGTGCCTGGCAGGTCCCACTCCAAAACATTTCTCTTTACTCAGGATTTTAATGTTAAAGGGTCCAACTTTTGTAGCTGTTTTATGGCCTGCTGCTAGCCTGAGAGTTACTCTTAGGAATGCTGTTTTTGACTTCTCACTATTGTTTTAATGTTGCTTTTATGTCCCTATCGGGCTTTGGGCTTGTTTTGATTTCTTTAAACACCGATGATCTTTGTGTCGATTTTTAATCATTTTATTGCTGTATTGTTCTTACCTTGCAAGCTGCCTTGAGCATGTTTCTGAAGAATGCATTTTCCAAACAAACTGAAGGAATATACACGTTATTTCCCGAACAAATTAAATAAATAAAAGGAAAGCAAGGCCTGGCCTCCACCACCTTACCGTTAATTACTTCCTGGCGTTTGATCTCATAGGGTTTCAGGCTGAGCAGCACCTCCCGGCTCACCAACTGCTGCCAGTTGGGCAGGTCTGTCTCTAGGTCAATGTCAAACAGCTCATCTTCACTCTGGGTATCTCCAGCGCCCACGCTCTCCATCCTAAGGGGGGGGACACACACACCATCTTTTACATGTAGGAAGGGACTTCAGGGTAGGGTGAAGAAGGAAACGGTTTGGCAACAAAACGATATGGGGGAGTGCCGTCTACAAAGCTGGCCTTACGGGTACGTGGCTCTTCCAGGGAACTGCTGAGTTTCTGGAGAAGGCCTTTATTGTCATCGCCTCAGTGGTTTCCTTGTAAATATTTGGTAAAAATGAGTCAGTGGCTTATCTAAGGTAACAGCGTAAGTCAACAAAAAGAGGAAGGGACCTCTGCAGTCAGCGACAACATCCAGATGTCCGGGGGGGGGGGGGGAAACAACAGGGCTTCCCCATCCATTTTAAAGTAGGACTGATGCTATCATCAGCACTGTGCACTCAGAGATCAACAGAAGGGGGGGGGGGGAGAAACAAAAGGGCTTCCCAATCCATCCATTTTAAAGTAGGACTGATGCTATCATCAGCACTGTGCACTCAGAGATCAACAGAAATGAGATCTGAGCAGCCTGAGAACGGTTTGCCCTGCACTGTACTTTGGTAAAGAAGCATAACTTTGCATTAATTTGACAGGATTTGTGGCTCTCCCTGTCTGGAGGGCACAAGAGCGTTCAGCTACGAGCAAAGAAGTTTTGGTTCAGCACACTGAGACTGAGCAGCCTGAGAACGGTTTGCCCTGCACTGTACTTTGGTAAAGAAGCATAACTTTGCATTAATTTGACAGGATTTGTGGCTCTTCTTGTCTGGAGGGCACAAGAGCATTCAGCTACGAGCAAAGAAGTTTTGGTTCAGCACACTGGCCTCCGCAAGGACTCCCAGCCCCATCCAGGAGCTTCCCCGAGGTAGCTGTGTTAGTCTGTTGCTGCAAAATAGTCCAAGAGTTCAAATAGCACCTTTAAGACTAACAAATAGCACCTTTAAGACTAACCTTTAAGACTAAGACTAACTGAGTGGTGGGTGTGGCCTTATGACACACTTCCGGTGATGTCAGGGGGTGTGGCATATGCTAATGAGTTATGCTAATGAGTTCCCCTAGCTCTTTTTCTCCGAAACGACCCCTGCTAATGACCAATCCAAGCAACCCCGTCATCAACTATTTTAGGCAGCAATACCTTTAGACATAGTCAAACTTGCACTCACTTGCGGAAAGACTTTGGCGTTCCCAAATCTGCTAGCCTGAAAGAGACGTAAGGTCATTATTAAACACAACTCTTGTGCCACAGTCCAAAATAAAGTGCTAGGCATTGGCTAGATGTTCACATTTCCGAATAAAACGGCAGGGATGCATCCGTGGCCTGCAACTGAGAAGACTTCTGTAACTGCCATTGCGTTTCTAGGCTTCTAGGCTTTATTGACTGCCCCCACCAAGATTTGTCAATGACGCTCTGAGAGAAGCACCTGTCAAATTCTCCTTCTTCTTCCTGCAAATGGTCCAGGGGAGGCGATGGGAAATCGAAAACGGTGTTCGGCGTGCGAGGTGTACCATCCACAGCGTCACTACAAGACGAAGGTTCGCCAACTGGCTTCGATCCTAAAAAATAGGGGGGGGGGGGAGAGGAGATTAAAGCAGCGTTTCTTAAATGTTAAAAGTAACACCCAGAGCTCTTTTTGTAGCAGGAACTCCTTTGCATATTAGGCGACACACCCCTAATGTAGCCAATCCTCCAAGAGCTTACAGAGCTCTTCTTACAGGGGCTACTGTCAGCTCTTGGAAGATTGGCTACATCAGGGGCCTGTGACCTAATATGCAAAGGAGTTCCTGCTACAACTGGCTAGATGAAGAAGAAGAAGAGATTAGATTTATACCCCACCCTTCACTCGGAGTCTCAGAGCGGCTTACAAACTCCTTTCCCTTCCCCTCCCCACAACAGATGCCCTGGTAGGTGGGGCTGAGAGAGCTCAGAGAGAACTGTCCTTGAGAGAACAGCTCTGACAGAACTATGGCTTGCCCAAGGTCATCCAGCCAGGTGCAAGTGGAGGAGTGGGGAATCAAACCTGGTTCTCCCATATTACAGTCTGCGCACTTAACCACTGCACCAAACTGGCTCCTGTATCTCCCACCATGCCTCTTCTGTGCCACTTCATCTCCAGCAAGAGGAAACGTAGACAGTAGCACTTAGGGACTTGCAACCCCAAGAGATTTTTGTAGTCACAAACATCGGTGATGATTTAACTTTTTGTCTTCAGCATCGATGCTGTACAGCAAGCACTTCCCACCCTCAGTGTACTTTTAAAATGATGTGTTATGTTTTTACCTGTTTCGCTGTCCTTACTTCCTTCCGGGGAAGAGAAAGTCCCAGCAGCTAGTGGGGACATGGGGTTAGCAGGGGGGTAGGCGACATCCGCGCTTTCGCTGGACCCGCTCTGGCGCATCTTTCCAGAATCTGGTGGCTCTGGGCTGACCGAAGAAGGCGTCGATAAGTGCTTTGGGTGGCGCTGCTTTTGCAATTCCATGGCTCTGCCTACTGGAGAGAGACGGTGAGAAATCAGCTGTGTTGCTCTAATTTGAATAATCCACTAGATCTTGAAAATCCAGGCCAGAATAACCTCACTTTTTTTTAGTTACAAAAAGACATGTTTCAAATAAAGTGTAGCAAACAGAAGAGAGTTCATTCTTAGCATGTGCCGTGATAATTGGGGATAGAAGGAGAGCTTGAGTAGCAACATTTATCAGGTAAGGGGGGAGAGCATGAAGAGCAACATTTATCTTTTGACGAAATGCAGAATGCCGGCTAGAAAAGGAACATTTCTCTCCCTCTGACATACTTGCATAGCTGTCATGGCGGCTTGGTCTCCTTGGGGGTCCCAGGATATTGGGGAAGACTCTCCTCTTCTTTTCGTCTCCTTCCTTCTCCTTCTTAATACTTTGCTTATAGTTGAAAAGGAAACAAAAGAGAAGGGATGTGAAGGCAAGTCTTCCCTGCACAGTCCTACAAATGATGCTTTCGTTAACCTTTCAAAAGTGTAGGCTGTCTTTGCAAGGGTCTTACAATTCCGCCCTTCTGTTTGCTCAGTGTTTCCCATCAATACTTTAAGTATAGGGGGAAAGGGAGCTTTGGGTACAAACAGAAGCTTGCCTGGCCCAAGACATTACAGTACCAACACAGGACATCCTCTCATTCATAAACCTGTGAAGTTCTCCTATGAAGTCCAACTGAACAGGAGCTGCAGAAGAGCCCTGCTCCCATAATGACACCGTGCACATACTGCAGAGACTCATGGCAGAGCTGCCTCCACCCAGATGTGGCAGAAGAAAGCGAATCGCAGGAAGGACAGTGCTGCTGCTAAGACAGCAACCTCAAGCCTCTCAGATAGGTCAAGTGTTGTTGATCCCTGCTGTTCAGTTGAGCATGGTGCTTCAGATCTCAGGGGTGTGCATGCGCACGTGCATGTGTGTGTGTGCGTGCGTGTGTGTGTGAGTGCTGTCACTTCCAACTTATGGCAACCCTACAAATTAAGGTCCTCCAAAATGTCCCCTCATTAACAGCCTTGCTCAGGTCTTGCAAACCGAGTCAATCCATCTCACGTTTGGTCTTCCCCTTTTCCTGCTGCCTTCAACTTTCCCTTTTGTTGTTCAGTCGCACAGTCGAGTCCGACTCTTCATGACCCCATGGACCAGATCCCGCCAGGCCCTCCTGTCTTCTGCCGTCCTCTGAAGTTGGCTCAATTTCATGTTCGTTGCATCGATGACACTGTCTAACCATCGCATCCTTTGCCGTCCCCGTCTTCTTTGACCTTCAATCTTTCCCAGCATCAGGGTCTTCTCCAGTGAGTACTCCCTTCTCATTTGGTGGCCAAAGTATTTGAGCTTCAGCTTCATTATCTGGCCTTCCAGAAGATCAATTTTTTTTCCTAGCATCGTGTTTTCCAGTGATGCTCATAATGTGATCAAAGCACAATAGCCTCAGTTTTGTAATTTTAGCTTCTAGGGAGACTTCAGGCTTGATCTGGTCTAGAAGCCAGTCATTTGTCTTTTGGGGAGGTCCACAGTATCTGTAAAACTCCTCCCTCTGACACCACATTTCAAATGAATCAACCTCCTTCCTGTCAGTGTTCTTCATTCTCCAACTCTCACACTCATACAAAGTAATGGGGAATACTACAGCATGAAATGAAATTAAAAGACGCCTGCTCCTTGGGAGGAAAGCGATGGCAAACCTAGACAGCATAATAAAAAGTAGAGACATCACCCTGCCAACAAAAGTCCGTATGGTCAAAGCAATGGTATTCCCAGTAGTCATGTATGGCTGCGAGAGTTGGACTATAAGGACAACCGAGTGCCGAAGAATAGATGCTTTCGAATTATGGTGCTGGCGAAGAGTCTTGAGAGTCCCCTGGACTGCAAGAAGACCAAATCAGTCAATCCTAAAAGAAATCAACCCTGACTGTTCCCTGGAAGGCCAGTTACTGAAGCTGAAGCTCAAATGCTTTGGCCACCAAATGAGAAAGGAGCACTTGCTGGAGAAGACCCTGATGCTGGGAAAGACTGAAGGTCAAAGAAGAAGAGGACGGCAGATGTGGTTAGACAGTGTTATCGATGCAACAAACAAGAAATTAAGCAAACTCCGGAGCACGACGGAGGACAGGAGGGCCTGGCGTGATGTGGTCCATGGGGTCGCGAAGAGTCGGACTCAACTGTGCAACTGAACAACAAAACAGCATGAATTAACTTGATCTTGGTCGCCAGTGACGCATCCCTACACTTAAGTATCTTTTAAAGCTCCTTCATGGTTGCTCTCCCAACCTTTTGATTTCTTGGTTGCAGCCTCCCTTTTGGTTGATGATGGAGCCAAGGAACATACTCTCAGGCGTATGTAGATAACTGAAATGACTGTCCGAACATGATCGGCCGCACACACTCAAGAATCCCACACTGGTTTCAACGCAGCTTGCTTTCCTCTCGAGGATAAAAGTTCCATATCCCCAGTTGTGTTCCCTCTAAGCTGAGTTAGCGTGAGCTAGCTCACAATTTTTTAGCCTCCGGCTCTCACATTTTTGTCTTAGCTCAGGAAAGATGGCTCCAGAGCAAACTAATCTATGCAGCAGCCGAATGGCTTGCTCACAACTTTAATGCCGGTAGCTCATAAAGTAGAATTTTTGCTCACAAGACTCCACAGCTTAGAGGGAGCATTGGCCAGGAAGTTCACTGAGCAACCTTGGGCAGGTCACACAGGTAGCCTACCCTACCCTACAGGGTTGTTATGAAATACGGGGCAGGAGGAGAGACTGGGGGTTGGCCACCTCTTATCAGCTTGGACTGGTATTCTGACTAAAGACACATCACCATTACCTTGATCTTTGGCAGGAACCCGATCCGCCCCCGCTTGTGATCTAGGTTCCGGGGCTCTTTGACTTTTACACCGAGGTGTTTCATGTAGCTAAGAACAACATACTGCACAGCTGAACTGTAGAAAAGATCAAACAGAACAACATTTAAAGGACGCAGACATTAGTATTGGTGGATGGGGTGGGGAGACGGCAGCTCAGCAAATATTGTGGGGTTTTTTTCCCCTTTATTCAAATTGTTTCTCTGGTACAGGTACAGCCACTTAGATACCAACAAGCCACTATAGCTTGGTAAGATCCCTCTCAGAGATTATGCATTTCCTCGGTGATGTGGGTTTCCTAGAGAAATTGAAATCAGAATTCTGTTTCCAGAGAACTTTAAGCAGTCGGGCTAGAACAGATAAAAGGAAGTCCTTCTTCATCCAAAGATTAACACATGGAATTCACTGCCACAGGAGGTGGCGGCGGCTACAAGCATGGACGGCTTCTAGAGGGAATTGGATGAACATCTGGAGCAGAGGTCCATCAGTGTCTATTGGCCACAAGGTATAGATAGGAACTGTCAGTCTGGGGCAAGGCCACCTAAGAAAATTCCCTCATATATGAGTTTCCTTACATCCCCTAGATCTAGATATGTCTTCACGCTTGCTAGGTTTAATGTTTTTCCAACTGTAGAACTAAGTGGCCGTTTTGCTAAAATACAGTACTCAAATAGATTGTGTGATTGTGGATCAGGTGCAATAGAGACCTTAGATCATCTTATGTTATTTTGCCACCAGTGGATTGACCCCCAGATCCTGTTGGATTACTCCTGTTTTACAAAGACATCACCTCTTTATGGAACCCTGGGTGATAACCACACTCCTAGCAGATGAGGACCCTGAAACAACTCGCTTGGTGGCAAAATATCTTTTGATAGTGTTATTTTTAAAGCGGCTTTGAAATGTTATAAGTAGTTGTATGTATATAATTTTAAAATTTTAAAACTAATGTCCATAATATCATGGGATTTTATAGAATTCACTGAAGTTTATAAAATGTGGTCTGATAATACTGTTCGAGAGTATGTTTACTAGCTTTTATTGTAAAGACGTTTGGTCTAAACTATCTTGTAATTATATGTAATGCATTTTATAGTTGCTGTTTGTATGTTTGGCTTAAGACCTCGGGTCAATGAAGCTAATAAATGAAATGGAGTCTGGGGCAAGTAATGCTCTGTATTCTTGGTGCCTGGGGAGGCTTCAAGAGGGAATTGGATAAACATATGGAGCAGAGGTCTATCAATGGCTATTAGCCACGACGTATAGATAGGAGCTCTTGGTGATGCTCTGTATTCTTGGTGCTTGGGGGGGGGGCAGGAGTGGGAGGGCTTCTAGTGTTCGGGCCCCACTGGTGGACCTCCTGATGGCACCTGGTATTTTTGGCCACCGTGTGACAGAGTGTTGGACTGGATGGGCCATTGGCCTGATCCAACATTGGCTTCTCTGATGTTCTTATGTTCTTAAGCAAAAGTTTCTGATGCCCCAAATATAGTGTGACTTGCTTCAGCATATTTCTTTTTTACTTATTTTTAGAAGATAAAATGTGGAGAATACCTCAAATTAATTTTATGTTTCTATGGGGAAGTAACTGAAGAAGTGAGCAGGGACTCACGAAAGCCCATAGGCTGCCACAGATTTTGTTAGAAAGACAAGGTGCTATTGGACTCTTGCTCTTTTCTACTGCTACAGGAAGACTCATCCTCTACAGAGAAATAAAGTATTAGAAAGTTGTCTGCCCTGTATCTCTGATTCCATTATTTTAAAGACCTTGTGCAGCAACTGGAAATTCAGAGAATACCTAGGCAGTGATGTAAGAAGAGAATTCAAAGCTACTGAAATGAATTTTTTCCAAAATCTAGTTGAGCTGAAACTTCACAGCACCACCAAAGCACTTTTGAAGCTACAGAAAAGGAGAGGGTACACCTCTCTGTGCTTTACATGCTTTACACATTGATGGCCCCAGGTTCAATCCCTCACATCTACAGTTAAGCGGACAACAGGTGGCAGGGTTGGGTAACACTGCTGCCTGCGTCTCTGGAGAGTCACTGCTCTTCAGAGTACAGGACACAGAGCTGGATCATATGAGAGAGGATTCTGTAACAGAAACGATAAGATCGTGTTTGCAAACATAGCCAGTAGAGGGCACCCTCAACCCACTCAGCACACATGAGCTCTGGAGGACTTTGCAGAAGCGTGACCAATACACTACAAAAAACCCTGTTCTGTTACCTCTTCTCTTCTTCAACGGGCTGGGACGACACCCTGCAAAGGAAAGAAGGAGACTCAGCAAATCAGGTGCCATTACAACCACTGTGTGCTTTGTTCTGTTGTGTGCTTCTGTTACTCTTGACTTGGTATCGGTCAAGGGATGGATGGATGGTCCCCGTCAGGCCCAGCTGTTACAGGAGGGAGATCTCTCTTGAATCAGGATAGTCTCCTCTTTCTTTCATCCTCACAACAACCCCACAAGGTAGGTTAGGCTGAGGGTGTGCGACTGGCCCGGGGTCTACCAGGAGTGGGAATCTAAACCTGGTTCTCCCAGATTCTAGTCCGACATGCTAACCACTACATCACGCCGGCCCTCACAAGTTTGCCAAGATCCTCTATTGCCTTCCAATTCACTTCTGCTTATGGCTGCAACACCACTCCCATTAACTCAGGTGTCCCCAAACTTCTTGAGCCTACAGGTACCTTTGAAATCCTGACATAGCATGGTGGGCGCAACCACAAAATGGCTGCTGCATGAGGCGGAGCCAGCTGCAAAATGGCTGCCACAGCTTACCTTCGGTAACACAGTGAAGAACCTTGTGCTGTGGTGGCAGCCCCCGCCAATGCAACATGGTTTTTAAAAAAAATCTGAACAGCCAATCAAATCTCTAATGGTCAATCACTCCGGGCTAAAGCTCCATCCATCAACAGGGATGCGGTCCACGAATCTGTACCAGGAGAGATGCTGGCATTGCATTGACTGTCGAGATTTATACTGGGCAGTGCGGATTCATGGACCGCATCCTCTATCCCTGTTGATGGATGGAGCTTTAGCCCGGTGAGGCAGTTTCCTGCACAGCCTGGTCACAACTGAATAGAGCTGTGACTGAGTTCATCAAGCTGCTTCCCCTGCCTAGAGGAGAGAGGGCAACTGCACCCACCCACATCCGTCATACTCACAACACTTCTTCAATTTTGGTAAGGATCTGCTCGGCACAGGCTCGCTCCCTCTCCAGCGTGGCCCGGTCACGAAAGCGTTCCGCATCCAGCCTGGTCAACTCCCCTTCGGCCAGAGTCAGTCCCATGCTGCGTTTTTGTCTGAGTATAGGGAAGGGGGAGGGAGAGCAAAGAGGACGAATGTCACTCTTTCGTCACTCGGGGAAGTCAATGTGTGCCTTAAGAGCAAGCAATTCTACCTGCGCGGCTATCAAACAGTTTCGTGCTTTTGTTTAGCCTGCCCGCTTCGAATTGACTGTGTTTAAACTCGAGAGTTGAGGATATGACTTCTGTGAAGCTGTGGCTATCACGTCAGTATATTTAATGATGAACAAACAATAGAAGATGCAATTGTTGGTGTGGTCCTGTTCAGAGGAAGTCCTCACGAAACGAAATGCTATTCCAGAGAACTTCGTCAGCTGCATAAACAGCTTCCAGCACCTCGTGAGTCATGTTGCAGAAAGCACCAGTTAACAGCCGTTTCAAACTAAGCTGCACAAACTCCACAGCTACAACACCACAAAGTCCATTTTTGAGACCCAGAGTGGTGAACCACTTAAGGAGAGGGGCTGAGGCTCAGTGGTAGAGCATCTGCTCGGCATGCAGAAAGTACCGGCATCTCGAGTTAAAAGGAGCAGGTGGGATATGATGTGAAAGACCTTGGCCTGAGACCCTGGAGAGCTGCTGCCAGTCTGAGTGGACAGTACTGACCCTTGATGGATCAAGGGTCTGATTCAGTATAAAGAAAGCCCCTGGTGGGGGTGGTGTTAGCCGATGAACGGAAGGTCTGCGCGTAAGATCAAAAGCCGAGAGAGATCTACGCAGCATCAAAGTAGCCTGCAATGGGCCATTCCGGCCAGACGGTGGCAGTGCTGCGCTGCAACTGAGAAAAATGCTGATGACATCAAGTGACGCCGAGTGAGAATGCCGCTGGAACACGTCTGAAGCTTACAGCTGACCAAACTCCCTGTCGACTGCGAAAATGTGTGTGATTTAAAAAGATATATGTTGTCCTCCCTTACCCCTATCATTGTTAGTCCCTTGTGAATACATGAGTAACTGTAAATCGCTCAGAGCCGGCAGCTCTGCAAGGATTGAGCAATCAATAAATTGAAAGATTATTATTATTATTATTATTATGTTCCACAATGAACTGCAGTACATCACAGACCATTATTTTTTGGAGAGGAGAAGCAGAAGAACTGATGGCTGAGAGACCTGGTGTCATGGCAGAGTACCCTGTGCCCATGGCTAAGCAGGCTGTTTAGTCACCAGGTGTGCACACAGCAATCTCGATCCCAGGCTGTACTGTAAGACCTGGTTATCAAGTGGTCACTCGGCAATAAGCTGCACAGAAACGAATGACCACACTACAAGACTACATAGGCCTGTTTGATGACTTCCCAATAAAGACAGTGCATTTAAAAATGAGGAAGGTGAAAACCTTCAGCTGATCAGGCTGAAGCCAGAAAACCAGAAAGTGGTTTTAGTCTCTTTAACTTCACTGCTGCTAACTAAGGAAGATTTAGAGGGCAAACAGAATTGTTAGTCGCTGTAGATTTTCCGGGTTGTGCGGCCGTGGTCTTGGCATTGTAGGACCTGACGTTTTGCCAGTAACTGTGATTGGCATCCTCAGAGGTATAACACAGAAAGATGGAGTACTCTCTGTGTCAAGGTGAGAAGAAAAATGGTAGGCAGGTAATTTATATCTACTCCAGAAGGTGGGGTAGGGCTGAGTCGTTATCTTGTCGGAGTTCCCCAGGCTGTGAACATGCTAATACAGGAGCTTTCCTGAGAAGGTTCTTTTGTATATGGATTGTTTCCTGAGGAGGTTTTTACTTGAGAACACTGTGGCAACACAATCAAAGAAGGCAATTCTTGGACCAAAAGTCTATACTTTAGAATCACTGAGCAAGTGATTGCACTTTTAAAGATCTCATTTGGATATTTATTGTGTGCCTGGTGGTTTTATTCTGGAACAACTTGTTTTCTGGTCCATACTGAATTTATATTTTGTATCCATTCTGATTGTGTCTACATGATTGTATTATATTTATATAGCCATCTTGCCACTCAATTGTTTGACCTCTGAGAAAGGCCTATGCAGGCCGAAATGTGTCAGGTCATGTTTTTAAGCCTGTGTGTATTGCCATGTTATTTATATATTTGATGTGAATGAGCCCTTATAAATGTTTTAAAATTTGTAATTAATAAATACATGTATCTTTTCTACAATGCCAAGACCACAGCCACAAAACCCGGAAAATCTACAGCAACTAATGAACTCCGGCTGTGAAAGTCTTCGACAACAAACAGAATTGTCTTTCTGTGTCTCGTTTTTAAATTAAAAAAACAACAAGAGGAAGGGCTGAAGTCACACAAGGGAGAGGCCAAACTGTTCATGCAGTGCTAGAATCAAGAAGGTCCTGCTACAGTGGTGTATGCAAATACACTCCCATACCTGAAACACAGACGGCTGCAGGGAAGAGCCAGAGTTATGCATGGAAGCTAACAGAAAGCCAAGTGACCCCTAGAACCACTTACCTAAAATCTTCAAGGTGCCTCTGGATCTCAGGAAAGACTTTCTCTTGCATAGTTTGGATATAATGGCGATGTAGCTCTTCGGGAATTAATTCTAATCTTCTTTTCTCTACAGGATAAGGAGAAAGCAGACTGGTAGGTAAAAAAACAACAACATCAGCCTCAGTTACACTGCTGAGGCCACTGCTTCACATCCTGCAGCATGAATTTATTACGTTTATTGTACTAAAAACATTTGCAGAATGCCTTTCCTGTGAGGCTACTGACAGATTTCAGAGGACCATAGTTCACTCCCAGACCAGTGGCTGAATGATTTAGTATCTCACAGCATGGCTTGCATTATAAAGACATCAGCATTGTCCCCCTGGCCCCCCTAACTGAACATTCATTCTGTGACCCACACACCCCGACTGTCTCAAATAGGCACAGAGCCTCTTTCAGCATAGGAGTCTCTCAAAAATATTCTGTCATGCAAAATTTAAAACATCTTTACCTAGATCTACAGAAATTTCATCCGGAACTGGGACCTTCAGATTCTGCAATAATAAAAGCACAGCTGAAAAGAACTGGAATAAAAATAACTTCATTTCTTCTGTGGACTCAGACTAGGCATTTGCTTCACTCTCTCGCACTCCCTCCTCCAAAACAGGCCCCAAGTCACATTCTAGGGAGTATGTGTGAGTGCCCATGTGCATGGGGGGGGGGGGGGGGGGACACCACAAACACTTTGACGCTCACAGTTTCTTGGAGGAAGACCATTGGGCTTTAGAACCATGGATAAAAATGAGTCTACCTTAAACATTTGAGGGGGTGAGTTTACTTGACTGCAGTCAAGTGAGTGATCTGCTGACCAGCCCATCAGCTTTGTTCTGGTTGGCTGGATCCCGTGATTTGTCTGACCAGTGGTGGGAAAG
Source organism: Gekko japonicus (assembly GCF_001447785.1). Classification (NCBI taxonomy): domain Eukaryota; kingdom Metazoa; phylum Chordata; class Lepidosauria; order Squamata; family Gekkonidae; genus Gekko; species Gekko japonicus. The sequence goes on from NW_015164241.1 coordinate 293,437, forward strand.
TGTGCCCCAATGAGAGTCAGCCATGGAGAAGAGATGCCCTTCTACAAGAACGATTGGGAGTGTGATATATACTGTGGTGTACAGCTTATTTTATGTAGGATCCTATTATGTTATGTAGGATCCTATTATATTATATTATTATATTATTATTTTATGTAGGATCCAGCCCCACTGGAGGACCTCCTGATGGCACCTGGTATTTCTGGCCACTGTGTGACAGAGTGTAGGACTAGATGGGCCTTTGGCCTGATCCAACATTGGCTTCTCTTATGTTCTTATATAATTTCTGAACCATTTAACATGTCACGCTAATATTTGTGATATGCTTCAGTTTCTTTCTGGTGGTTCCAGACTTAGAAACACAGATTCACAGAGCTGGAAGGGGCCATACAGGCCATGTAGTCCACCTCCCTGCTCAGTGCAGGATTAACCTAAAGCATCCCTGACAAGTATTTGTCCAGCCGCTGCTTGCAGACTGCATTGTTCACTGGCCGTCCCATTCTGTTGATTGTGCTGTCTCACTACATGTAATCTGCCTTGTGTCCCTGCGAGACAGGCAGATTATAAAGCGTTTGGAGCGTTTGGTTTCAGAGCACTTACGACACTCAAAACCTCAATGACCTTCCTTCAAGACCATCAGGTCAAGGAGAACAAGGCACAACTAGCTGCGATTAGACAGAGGCACGGAGAGATCAGTCGTTTATCTGCTTGGAGACCTACCGCTGCTCGCTCCAGGAAGAACTGATTAAACTCTGTGAAAACGCGACGAGTCTCTTTGGAGTTGGTCTGCTTGTACAAGTCCGCAAAAAGATAGCAAAGCTGTAGCAGGGAGGAAAAAGTTGTCACAGTATAGGAAGCACAGGGAGAAGAACACAGCACTACAGGTAAATGTCCCCTCTAGACTTCCGGTGGTATTTTCAAAGGACTGACTTGGAATGGGCTTGGAACGGAACTCCTCTACTCTCTTTGTTTCCTTAAAGGTAAAGGTAAAGGTTCCCTTGCTCGAAAGCCAGTCGAATCCGACTCTAGGGTTGCGGTGCTCATCTCCGTTTCAAAGCCGAAGAGCCAGCGCTGTCCGAAGACGTTTCCGTGGTCATGTGGCCGGCATGACTCAACACCAAGGCGCACGGAATGCTGTTACCTTCCCACCGAAGTGGTACCTATTTATCTACTTGCAATTTTTTGCTTTCGAACTGCTAGGTTGGCAGGAGCTGGAACTAAAGATGGGAGCTCACTCCATCATGCTGCACCCGGGTCTTGAACTGCTGAACTACTTTCCTTATTTTTCCTTAGAGTTTCCTTATGTTTCCTTAGAGGGACCCAGTTAAGACAAAGATCAAGAGGAGGTAAACACTAACAATAAGTTGTTGCTTAACTCTGTGCAACATGTATAATTTCAGCGGGAAACACCCCCCCCCCCAGAGTTCCCTCCACCCAGTTACATTTGCTGCTGCGTTAGCAGTGTCTAGCGCTGTGCTACGTGGGGATACAGCATACATTACACCCACACTGTAGGAATGCTTGTAAGCTGACACCCTTACCAGTGAAGCAGGGTCAAATTGGGACACAACATGATGCAGGAAGACAGCCAGGTGAGCCGGACGAGTTTTCAGCAACTCTATGTTTTGGAAACAGCTGCTGCACTGCCCGTTCATCTGTACAGAGAGATGAGAGGTCATCTGAAACAGCCCCTAGCAGATGCGCGGTCCCCTATTTTGCCACTCAGGAAAACTTAGACGCAAGTTTGCTTCCTGTTCTTTTCATGCCAGTCTGTAGTTTTAACTTAAAGGCAGTTCTAATTAAATATAAATTTGGAACAAATTACATCTCTCCCCCAATCCATGAAGGCGCAGTCAGCCAAAATGCCTTGAAAGATTTTTGCTGAATTAGTGCACTAGTAGTGCTAAAAACTAATTAAGCAAGAAAAGTCAATAAGACCAATAAGTTCTGCCAGGTCACAAATTAGTGTGCTGAGAAAGGAGGGGGCAGCTATCAATGCAGATTCCCAAAAGTAATTATTGCTGTTTAAGGTCAACCTTATCAATGAATTCCCTTAATGGGTTTTAGTAGCTGAAGTTTGAGCACTTTTCTGTTGAAAGGTGACCCATAAATACCCTAAACAAACAAAACAGGTTTTCCGCGGCAAACTCTTTACCCTCTCAAAAGCTGTGAGCAATGGGAAAAGATCGCAGCACTACAGTACTTGGAGGCAAAGCAATCAGCAGAGAATCTTTAAAACCTTCACCTGCTCATGTTCAGCGTCGAAGTCATCGTCTTCGGCTCCTATGATTGGAGGTGCTATGCGAGAGGAGGGACTTCCGATACTGGACTGAGAATCCTGGAGTTGTCAAATGAAGAAAAATAGGTCATTACTCTCAGGGTTCTTTTTGTAGAAAAAGCCCAGCAGGAACTCATTTGCATAATAGGCCACACCCAACAGCAGAAACTCATTAGCATATTAGGCCACACCCCTGACAGCACAGCTCATTAGCACATTAGGCCGCACCCCCATGATATCAGAAGTGTGGTTATCCAGCCACACCCACCTTTTGCTTCTTATTCTGTTTACCTTGTTTGTTGTCCAAACCAGGGCTTTTTTGTAGCAGGAACTCCTTTGCATGTTAGGCCACACACCCCTAATGTAGCCAATCCTAATGAGTTCCTGCTGTTGGGTGTGGCCTATTATGCTAATGAGTTCCTGCTGGGCGTGGCCAACTCGGGAGCCAGCCGGAACTCCGTTCCTGTGCGTTCCTGCCCAAAAATAGCCCTGATTACTCTGATTAAACTTTCTGCCTGCCGGAGTAAGCAACAATGCGTACAGGAAAAGCTTTGTTATCTGGCACTTGATTATCCAGGAGGCTCAGTTAGCCAGCGCCATCCAGTGGGCAAATTCCTCCCCTTCAGCCACCACACCGCTGAGGTTTTGGGTGTGCCTGTGTCCCACTCCCACCTTTCCAGCCAGCCAGCTTGATGCCTCTGGCCACTGCTGGGCTTTTGACAGCAGGTGCTACCAGCTGGTGACATCCTTGGGTGCCTCTGCCAGCAGACTCTCATGCAGCTGGCTCACCTGTCGCCTTATGAGTAGGATGGCTCTATAGTTCGGGGTGGGGAAGAGAAGGTGGGGGGAGCTGTCACCATGGTGTTCCCAAGGGGGTGGGCCTTGGTTGCTGAGATAGGAGGCAGCATAGAGCAATAAGCTTGAGGATCCAGCAACCCCTACTCCCCATGAGTGCTGGCTAACAAAGCTTTGGCTGTAAACTGAAATAACATATTTTTAATTTTGGCAGTTAAGGCTTTTAAAGCCAACGTCATTTCCAGTGCATTTGTTAGCATCATTGTCCTTTACGATGCTTCATTTGTTCAACGTTATGCACACTGTGTTCCACAAGAAGGACCAGTGCAACAGTACTCGGAACCAAAAGTTCACACCAAGCGTCTGCAAGCAGAGTTCCTCAAATCCATTCCTTCAGAACCCCTCGTTTCCTCTGAACTGCTCCTTTTGCACAATCTGTTCTCAATAAGATTTGGGACACCACCCCACAGATAACGCTTTATCAAAGATCTACGTGGTGCACAGAGACGGCACAGAAGAATGTGGCTGAGAGCAACAAGAGGAAAGAATCGGGATACAGAAGTGTCTGCTCTTGAATCCAGGAAACCTTTACAGACACCCCCCCCAATATTTTTAATACAATCTCATGAAGAATGCACATATATTTCTGTCATGAAAAAAACCCCAACATTTTCAGGTGTTTGGTCAGATATTATATACTGTGTAGAACTGTGGAAGATGAGCTAAAAAGTCAGTGCAATGAAAGCCACATGCTCACTGTTTTATAGTACCTTCCTAGTGTACGTTACCCTTCTACAATGTGATACTGAAATAAAAAGGTAAAGGTTCCCTTGCTCAAAAGCCAGTCGAGTCCGACTCTAGGGTTGCGGTGCTCATCTCCGTTTCAAAGCCGAAGAGCCAGCGCTGTCCGAAGACGTTTCCGTGGTCATGTGGCCGGCATGATTAAACACCAAGGCGCACGGAACGCTGTTCCCTTCCCACCAAAGTGGTACCTATTTATCTACTTGCAATTTCTTGCTTTCAAACTGCTAGGTTGGCAGGAGCTGGAACTAGAGACGGCAGCTCACTCCGTCATGCGGCACCCGGGTCTCGAACTGCTGAATGACCGACCTTCCATAGCCTGCAGTTCATTTGAGCCACCGCAGCGCCACTGAAATACTGAAATACTAAACTATTTGTCGTCTGAAGCCTGAATGGATCTTCTACACCAATTCTCTTCCTCATGACAAAATGCCAGTTCTCTCCCCCTTGTCTGTCAAAGTGGAATTTGGCCCAAGCATGACTCATGAAGTTGCCTCTCGAGTTCAAGGGCGCTACAGGGAAAAGCAGAAAACACTTGAGGCCCCCTTATCTCCCAAGTCCAAAGGCGGGAGGGGCGCTGACTCTTCAAAGCTCATACCCTGAAGATCTTGCTCTCTAAGGTGCCGCTTGTTTACTGCAGATACCACTTGAGGCTCCCATTCTTGGCCACTAAGATCTATATCACAGACGTGCCTGCCAGTGATTCAGCGCGCGCACACAAGGCTGAGTCAGACCATTATTCCACCTGCAGTAGTGTTGGCTACGACTGGCAGCCGTTTCCCACGTGATCAGGCAAAGGGCTTTCCCTGCCCTGCCTGGGATCTTGTAACTAGAGACGCAAGGGAGTGAACCGCAGACGTTCAGTACAGGCTCCTTCCGCTAACCTCAGCTGCCTTTACCCCTCAAGCTTGTGCGGAGGGATGATTTTCAGCCGTCTGCAAATAAGACGTTTGGGAATGCTTAAGAAAGACCAATGGAAATCTAGTTCCTGACACAAACTTTCAGTGCCTCGATTGTTAAGCAGCCTCAGTTTCCACCAAAATGCAACTACATTACAGTGCAGTAGCAACTTTTTATTTTTGCTGTTAAGTCACAGCTGACTTACGGCGTTTCCAAGGCAGGGTTTCCAAGGCAAGATACACTCGGAGGTGGTATGCCATTGCCTGCCTCTGCTTTGCAACCCTGGACTTCCATGGAGGTCTGGCATTCAAATACTAGCCAGGGCCGACCCTCCCTGCTTACCTTCCGAGATCTGATGAGGTCAGACTAGCCTGGGCTGTCCAAATCAGGGCAGTGGTACTTTAGAGACCAACAAGATTTTGAGGGTAGAAGCTTTCAAGAGTCAACATTTCCTTTGTCAGATACAAGTAGGAACGGAGATCCCCGAGTCCTTATATCCCAAGTCCAAAGGTAGCAGGGGGTGCTGACTCTTGAAAGCTTATACCTTGAAGATCTTAAGAACATAAGAGAAGCCAATGTTGGATCAGGCCAATGGCCCATCCAGTCCAACAGTATGTGTCACACAGTGGCCAGAACCCAGGTGACGTCAGGAGGTCCACCAGCAGGGCCAGAAAAGAAACAGTGGCCAGCAGTGGGGCCAGGACACTAGAAGCCTTCCCACTGTTCTCCCCCCCCCCAAAGACCAAGAATACAGAGCATCACTTGCCCCAGCCTGAGAGTTCCTATCTATACCTTGTGGCTAATAGCCACTGATGGACCTCTGCTCCATATGCCTATCTAATTCCCTTTTGAAGCCGTCCATGCTTGTAGCCACCACCACTTCCTGTGGCAGTGAATTCCATGGGTTAATCACTCTTTGGGTGAAGAAGGACTTCCTTTTATCCGTTCTAACCCGACTGCTCAGCAATTTCATGGAGTGCCCACAAGTTCTTGTCTTGTGAGGAAGGGAGAAAAGTACTTCTTTCTCAACCTGCTCTATCCCATGCATAATCTTATAAACCTCGATCATTTCAACCCTCAGCCGTCGTTTCTCCAAGCTAAAGAGCCCCAAGCGTTTTAACCTTTCTTCATAGGGAAAGTGTTCCAACCCTTTTATCATTCTAGTGGCCCTTTTCTGCACTTTCTTGGTCTCTAAGGTGCTGCTGGACTCAAATCTGGTTTGTCTACTCCAAATACCAACATAGCTACCCTCTAAAACTACAAAAAAAAAATCAGTAACTGACACTGAAAAGACATCTGCAGCCTCAAGATTCAAGACTAATTAGCACCCAAATGGGGGGAAAATCATGGGAAAAGCAGTGGCTGTCAACAGAAAAACTACCACAAAAGCGGCCATCACAATTGTCACTGTTTCCTTACAGAGTCTTGAATCTCATTCTTCTCTGGGCTCTCCTCCAGAGAGATCCGCTCCTTCAGGCCGCTCCGGGGACTCTAGGGAGAAGGGGGAAAAAAAAACATTTCTGCTCACTGCTTGCTCAGTCAAAAAAATGGGAACTTCAGCAATAACAAACAGATGATCCACATGAATATATGTGTAGACAGTACACCAGAGAAGTCTAAACACCAGTCATTGGACATCTTGTAGTTTCCTTAGTGTGATAAACACCAGTCATTGGACATCTTGTAGTGTTATCAGGCTTAAACAGGTGTAAGCAGCCAAAAACAAACCTCACACATTAAGTTATAGGTATGTCTAATTACCGTGCCATTTTGGTTAGAAATTACTAGACAAATTGATTTTATGCTAAAATGTTGATTGAAGCTTCATGCACTTATTGCAAGACTGGGGTATACTCCTTCTTCCTGGAACGTCTTGGAAGGAAAAAGACTCTGGATCTTATTAATTTTGGTAATAGCTAAATGTATAATTCTTCAAAGGCGGAAAGCAATACTTATGCCACATACTGAAAAATGGACTGAAGCAATGTTAGACCTTGCGGTCAAGGAAAAAGTTGCATTTAGCAGACAAGAAACAAATATGAACTACCATGACACTGGGTCTGAATTTATAGACTTATTTAGATACAAAAACGTATGTTTATGGGGTTATTTACAGGATAAGAGTAGCTCATTGCTTTGAGGCCAAGCAGATTTTGTGGGGACTGTTTCTAATTGCCTATGAAAATTCTGCATCAGCAAACCTCTGTCTACCAAGGTTATGAGGCAGCACGAGGGGAAGGCCTCGGTCTCTATTCCCTGTTTGTCTGGCCCTCAAGGACAACTCATTTGGCCACTGTGTGAAACAGTATGCGGGACTATTTTTATTTATTTATTTTTAACATTTATATCCCGGCCATCCCCTAAACGGGCCCAGGCGGGTTACAACATTTCTATAAATACAATACAATTTTAAAACACATTATAAGCATATAGAATCAATAATCAGAGGTTGCCGTAGGGAGAGTCCGGCCCATTGTCAGAACCCACAGCTAACAACGAAGTACACGCATTCAGGAACGGTTATACTTTTATTGCAAAGCTACAGATGCAGTAACACAGGCACTGTTAAGAATGGCCACAGCCAGTAGAGCATAATAGGATATAGGGTATTCGTATGCACCCCTCCCCCATGGCATCGGCCAATTAGTCACCCTCCCGCGCGCGGGATAAGTCCGGCAACTGTTAGGTGGCTAAAGCTGAGAACTCGGAGTCTCTCACGGTACATAGGAGCTCTCCAGACAACACAACCTCCTCCTGCACATCTGTAGAGATAAGCATTTCAGCAAAGGCATAACAGCAGGGATAGGAATGCAATAGAAGTTCACAAGATACAGAATGAACTCCCCAACCCCCATGGCAGCATAGCTGACACCCATTGATGTAGGTAGGTATGGCCGGTTATCAGTGGGTGGGAGACAGCAGCCTCAGGGGGCCATGTGTGGATGCCCGCTACCTCAGCCAAAAGCCTGGCGGAAGAGCTCCGTCTTGCAGGCCCAGTGGAACTGAATAAGATCCCGCAGGGCCCTGATCTCAGAAGGGAGCCTATTCCACCAGGCGGGGGCCAGAGCAGAAAAAGCCCTGGCCCTGGTCGAGGCTAGGCAGACATCCTTTGGGACAGGGATTGCCAGGAGGTGTTGACTCTCAGAGCGTAATGCTCTTCGAGGCGTATATGATATAGATGGATAACTGGTCTGATCCAGCAGGCTTTCTTTTTTTCCCCTTCCTGTCAGGTTGCAGCAACTGGGGCAAACTCTGCTTAGCTTCCTCGAACTGACAAGACTGGGCTATCCTAGACTATCCAGGAGCTCAAGTCTACTTAAGTAAACCTGGGCTGCATCCACGCAGGGGCCCATCCCATGCTACTTGCTGCTGGTCCTGCCCCTCCCCTCCCCTCCTTCCTCGCCTCGCCAGTGTAGAAGCAGTGCCCAGACCAGCATCCTCCCTGCCACCCAGCGATCCCCCTCCCCATAACAGCTGAGCCTCAGTTCAGTTGTTTAAGGAAAAAAATGCCTTGGTTAAAGAAGAGGAGAGAGAGAAGAGATTGGATTTATACCCCGCCCTTCAGTACCCAAAGGTGTCTCAGAGCGGCTTACACATTCCTTTCCCTTCCCTTCCCCACAACAGACACCCTGCGAGGTAGGTGGGGCTGAGAGAGCTCTTCACAGTAACTGCTCTTATCAAGCACAGCTCTTGCCAGAACTACGGCTTGCCCAAGGTCATCCAGCAAGTGGAGGAGTGGGGAATCAAACCCGGTTCTCCCAGATTAGAGTCCGTGCACTTAACCACTACACCAAACTGGGCCAGAGGGGTGCTGGAAATGAGTGCCGCCGTTTTGGAGGCCATGCTAAACTCCACTCCCGTATTGGCTGCAAGGTAGTGTTTTCACATAGAGGCTCTGCCGGCAGGTGGCATGCCATTTCACCTTTAAGTCAGAGCAAAGACTGTTTTTCTTTCCTCTGGCTTAAAAGGGAAAGCCCCTTGCTGCTGGTCCTGCCCCTCCCCTCCCCTCCTTCCTCGCCTCGCCAGTGTAGAAGCAGTGCCCAGACCAGCATCCTCCCTGCCACCCAGCGATCCCCCTCCCCATAACAGCTGAGCCTCAGTTCAGTTGTTTAAGGAAAAAAATGCCTTGGTTAAAGAAGAGGAGAGAGATAAGAGATTGGATTTATACCCCGCCCTTCACTACCCAAAGGTGTCTCAGAGCGGCTTACACACTCCTTTCCCTTCCCGTCCCTACAACAGATACCCTGTGAGATAGGTGGGGCTGAGAGAGCTCTTCACAGAAACTGCTCTTATCAAGAACAGCTCTTATCAGAACTACGGCTTGCCCAAGGTCATCCAGCCAGGTGCAGGTGGAGGAATGGGGAATCAAACCCGGTTCTCCCAGATTAGAGTCCGCGCACTTAATCACTACACCAAACTGGGCCAGAGGGGTGCTGGAAATGAGTGCCGCCGTTTTGGAGGCCATGCTAAACTCCACTCCCGTATTGGCTGCAAGGTAGTGTTTTCACATAGAGGCTCTGCCGGCAGGTGGCATGCCATTTCACCTTTAAGTCAGAGCAAAGACTGTTTTTCTTTCCTCTGGCTTAAAAGGGAAAGCCCCGGGAATCCCACAAGCCATGCTTGAAAAGAGCACGGCATTGTGTGGAAGCTCCTAAGCAAAGCAAGGAGGAGACTGGATTTGTATCCCACCCTTCACTACCCGAAGGAGTCTCAGAGCGGCTTACAATCCCTTTCCCTTCCCCTCCCCACAACACATACCCTGTGAGGTAGGTGGGGCTGAGAGAGCTCTATTGAGAGCTGCCCTTGAGAGAACAGCTCTGAGAGAACTTGTGACTGACCCAAGGTCACACCAGCAGCTTCATGTGGAGGCGTGGGAAATCAAACCCTGTTCTCCCAGATTAGAGTCCGCACTCCTAACCACGACACCAAACTGGTATGTGGTGTCCACACGCCATGTGGAAACTACCCTGGTGAGAGTAGACTAGTAAGGAGGCAGGGAAGGAATGAAGCCAGCGGTAGCACTGGCCATCTTTAGAGAATGCCTGGACTCACTTCATGTTTAGGGAGGCCGCCTGCTGGCAGCAGCTGGCACCAGAATCAGGGTTGCTTATTTGGAAATAAATGTTTTTTAAAACTTTGTTCTGATTAATGTTTTAAAATAAACAGATTTTTTAAAAAACTGGGTAGGAAAACCTGGCAAGCACCTTGAGATGAAGTAAGTTCACTAAACTGGTGAACTTGGTGAAGTAAACTGGTAAATTGGCAACGTTCGTTCACCTAAGCCAGCCTCTTATCAGTTTACGACTAGATGCACACTCCCTTGGTGCTGGGAAGCATTCAGCTGAGCCCTAGTTGCCATATGGCACACAGGGAGGGAGGTTGGTGGGGCTCAGCACCTCTTGACACAATCCCCTGTATGAGACTTGATCTTAAAAGCCTTAAATGTCTGAGCCTAGCCAATGTTAAAGATGAACCTGCCCCATCAGCTGAAATAATACTTTTTTTAAAAAAATGTCTAAGTGCAAATTTATCATCCATGCTGGAAAAACTCCTACAGTTTTAAGTACCGGCATCACTTGTATGTGGACAAGTAATCTGGTGCTTGGGATTTTTCCATTTCTATGCATTTATAGTGGTATATGTTTTCAAAAAAACCAACCAGGAACACTTCATGCTTGTTACCAAATTACCTTAAAACTACTATTGCCTCAAGCTTTCAATACTTTTGGAAAGTGAGCAACAGCAACAAAATGATTACCTTAGTAAAAAAAAAAATTAACACGAGACGAGAGTGCTTTTAAAATTTGTCTGGCTCTCATTTCCAAAGGAAAAAAAAAACCCTAATGTATCCCCTCCCCAAGGCAATCAAGAAGCATGCCAAAGGGCCCCAAGTACAGGATTTCTTTTAAAGAATAAATGTGCTTCGGATTTTGGATATATTTTGGAAATTTTCTGAAATCTCCCTTCAGACCAATACTGGTTTTACGTGGATTCGGCTCCCGATGTGGATTACAATTAAAATTCATGCCTAAATACAAGTGCTATGTAGAAGTGTACAGTTGAGAAAGGAAGAGGGCAAGACTGTTGCTTGCTGGTCCAGCGCCATTGGTAGTTTCTTTATTGCATTTTGAGGGGCTTTTCTCACAGTCTGCACGGCCAGCCTACTTCTGCATGGTTTCGATTAAAGCCAGCAGCTGAACATTCAAAGAACAACCGTCAGCGTTCTAATGACTGCGGAGAGATTCGGTTTTGTTTTTCCCTGTACAATGAAAGAATCTTCAAACTGCAGCATCCGTCAGACCCCTGGGTTGAACACTGAGGGGTCACCTTAGTCAGATGCTAATTATAACAGAAGGAGGGAGGGAAAGATCCCACACGTTAGTCCACTATTTATTTATTCTCGCTCCTACTCTGCTGCTGTTAATGCCAAATGGGGTTAGGCATTTTAGATGCTCAAATAATGTTTTATAACATTTTTTTCTTTGTTCTAATCATTAACAGATATGATAGTTATGCTAATTACAAACACAAATTAGTTCACTGTCATTGTGCAACCAACATTAACTTTTAAAAAAAGTGTAGACAATCATCGGAACCACGTTAGGGAAGTTTTCTGTGAATGTGAATGATTAACTGCACAACTCTCCCCTTTGGTCTTTTATAGCCTGCAACATCAGAATCATCAACAGGTACAAAATTTGTTTTCAAAACATAAACACAGGGACAAAATAAGCAAAGGCAATAACAACTGGCATTGGTGATCGCCTGAGCTCCTGTTTGGAGATTTTATTTTTTGCCGTCAGGTCGCAGCCAACTTGAAGCAATCCCGCAGGGTTTTCAAAGCAAGAGACATTCAGAGGTGGCTTGCCATTGCCTGCCTCCGTGTCAAGACCCTGGAGTTCCTTGGAAGTCTCCCATCCAAATACTAGCCAGGGCTGACACTGCTTAGCCTCTGAGATCTGACAAGATCAGGCCAACCTGGGCTATCCATGTCAGGGCTGTTTAGAGATAAAGGTAAAGGTAAAAGGTTTCCCTTGCTCGAAAACCAGTTGAATCTGACTATAGGGGGTGGTGCTCATCTCCATTTCCAAGCCAAAGAGCCAGCGCTATCTGAAGACATTTCCGTGGTCATGTGGCCAGCATGACTAAACACTGAGGCGCATGAAACGCTGTTACCTTCCCACCGAAGCGGTACCTATTTATCTACTTGCAATTTCTTGCTTTCGAACTGCTAGGTTGGCAGGAGCTGGGACCAGAGACGGGAGCTCATTCCGTCACGCAGCACTCGGGTCTCGAACTGCCGAGCTATTGACCTTCTGGTCTGCAGCTAAGCGTCTTAACCTCTGAGCCAACTGCTGTTATAGCAGGTGGCCAGCAGGAGAAACTTTGCTCTTCCTCTCGGGTCTACTCTTGACTGGTGGAGTGACATAGGTCAAGCAGCTCTCATTCTAGACCTTCGTAACAAATGACACTGTAATTAATTTTTAAAAGAAACTCATCAGCCACCTATACACTGGCAATTTCGGGGAATAACTGACAATATTTGACTGCAATCAAATAAGTGATCTGTTGACAAGCATGTCAACCCCATTCTGATTTGCTAGACCCCATGATGTGTCTGCACAACAATAAGAAAATGTACCCCAATGGAAAGAAACCAGTGAGAAGAGATTATCTCCCTCAAAAGAAGAACACTGGTGGGAAAGTGGTACCAAAGTTGCTAAGATATTCCTGAAAGTTTTGGTAAATATCTGATAAACTACTTTCATATATTGAAAAGGGAGTTCCTGTTGTTGGAAAATCCCAAATGATCTGCAAGGTCTTGGTTTGAAATAGACTCACCATGTCCTTTGACTCTAAACAGAGGATCTTTACTGAAAGTTGAAAATACCCAAAGTATTTACCCAAAGTCGCTTACATCCTTCTCCTCTCCTCCATTTTATTCTCACAACAACCCTGTGAGGTAGGTTAGGCTGAGAGAGAGTGCCTGGCCCAAGATCATCCCATGAGCTTCCATGGCAAAGGGGGGATTCAGAGTTGGGTCTCCCAGATCCTAGCCCGACACTCTAACTGCCACGCCACACTGGCTCTCCAAGCAGTGAAGATGGGCAACAAGGCACAAACAGCTGCAATACTTTGAAAGTTATGTAGTGGCAGAGAACACGTACCTCTCCCCCAAGAGAAAGGTCAAAATACAGAGATTTCACAAAATCTTCCCATTAGCTTCTGCTTTCAGAGACAGAAAGAAATATTGTTCATAGGAAGGGGTATGTAATGATTTCAAGTTATACATGTGTGTTTCTTTAAATGGTTGGTAAGTGTCAGAAGAACAAGGGGGGTGAAAGAGGGAGATGAGTGAGTGAGGTGGTTGGTTTGTGACTGAGAGTGTGTGGGCAGAGGCGTGTGTGTGTGTGTGTATCTATATATATCTATAGATATAGACACTATATCTATCTATCTATCTATCTATCTATCTATCTATCTATCTATCTATCTATCTATCTATCTATCTAGTCTGAAGTCAGCAGCTGTCAGATGTGGTCAACCTACACAGAGTCTGAGAAGTCATCTTCTACCTAGAAAGGCATTAAGATTCTAAAGGAAGAACGACATATACCTAAGGGGACATGTTAGGAAAAATCTAATATAGTCAGAGTATTTTAAGAGCGTGAGGGGGAAAAGCTGACAGAGACCTGATTAAAAAGGGAAAGATTTTACTGAGCAACTTAACAAAACATCTTCTAACCAATACGCTTCTTTTACCAAAAAAAATTTATCTCGGTTATTGTTAACCCAATGTCTTATCCACAGAACCACACAGTCCAACGAAGGAGCCTTAGAGCTTGGCACAATGCCGTGGGAAGGGTTAATTAAAGAGTGGAATAAAACTCCTGGTGGAAGTGATCGATACTTTGAGAGAGAGAAAGAAACAACAAGAAATTTAAAACTACATCACACATAACCACACAAAATAAAAGAGAGGTACCATCACAAGGTACAATTCCTTTATGGCAAAGGAAATTAAGGCAAAGTTCTTAGCTGGTGAACCTGATTTTTTGCTGAATCGTACGTGGCTACAGCCACACTCTCAAACCAGCCTACAACTGGGAGCTACCAGAGAAAGGAGACTCATCAGTTAGGGCTTCCTTTCCAGACACCACAGTGCCAGCTTCGGTCTTATACAAAACCTCCTGGGCTGAACAGATTGCCTCCGTGGGACTACCAGTGTTCTCTCTAAACTGTGAGTATGAGCGGCCGTTTATTAACACAGGAAGCCCCACTCAGCAGTAATCTGGAGCCACACAGGGCCTTGCACTGCCCATTACCCATTTTAAAATTATAGCAATTATATTCTGCTCAGGATGTGAACTGCTCCGTTCGGGGGGGGGGGGAGATTTAGAGGGAACACTGACTCTAGCCCTTCTGTGAGGGAAGACATCCAACGCAGTTCCCTGAAAAATGAGCAAGGAGGATTTGATGGCCAAGTGTTGAGGATCTGAAACCTCCTAAGTGCAGGAAGATGGTAAAATAAACCTCTCTCCCTACCACGCTCCTCTCAACGGTGCACATCTCTTCCAAAATGTTCCCTCTAAGCTGTGGAGTCTTGTAAGCAAAAATTCTACTTTGTGAGCTTCTGGCATTCAACTTGTGAGTGAGTGATGTGGCTACTGCATAAATTAGTTTGCTCTGGAGCCATCCTTCCTGAGCTAAGACAAAAATGTGTGAGCTGGAGGCTAAAAATCTGTGAGCCAGCTCACACTAGCTCAGCTTAGAGGGAACACTGCTTCTGACTCGCCTTCCTCTCACAGAAATGCATCTGATGACCTGAAGACACTGCACATAGGGTTGCATGGATTCAACATGCTAGCTTCAGCATAGTTTGCTGGGAATCGAAAGCTGGAAACAGATGGCTACTAGTTCACATCTGTGGAGCTGCTCTCATACACAGATGCCAAAATAGTTTACACCTGCACATTTAACATTGGTGAAACAAAGAAAAATCTGCGACAGTTGTGAAAACAGAGGGGAAAGGAGTAGCACAAAAGTTCAAGACACCAGTACAGCTAAGAACAACATCCCCTGAGCCCCAAGTTTTCACGCGTCAGCCTGGAGTTGTCTTAATCAGAGGCAAAACAATGGGTTGGGGGGGATTAGCTGCCCCTACTATATTGTTAGCATCTCGTTAAATGTTTCATTTAACAAACAATACTCTGTTAAGAGCTAGAAAGGGACTGAGGTGTACTGGAAGGAACAGGCTCCTGTCATTCCCCCCCCCCCCACACTACCATGGCATATTGCCCCACAAATGTGAGTCATTCTAACCACATAATGAATTCTGACATGTTCTGCAAGGCGGTGTTATTTCTCTCTCCATCCTCTAGAAGCGACTACCCTACATCTTCTCTGCCCAGTAACTGAACTTGTGCCAGGAAACCCCAGGTTTGAAAAACATGGCACACCTTTCCCCAGGCTGCCAAAGACAACCCACGCGTCAAACTTCCTTACAGCACCACGTTCAGTATTTGCCTCTCCTTGAAATGCAAACACAGACAAAAAAACACTACAGCCTTTGAAAAGAAGGCGGGCCAGTGGGTGCACACACCCCCGGGAAACTTTATGGGACCGAAATCGGAGTACACTAACTTGCGGAAGACAGAAACAACAGCAGGGGCATGAACTGAAGACAACTGGGTTTGGATCCCAGCACAGCCAGGCAGCTCCCAGTCGCTCTCTCCCAGTCTGGCCCACTTCACATGCTTAGAAATACAGAACCATAGAGCTGGAAGTGACCTCAAGGGTCATCTAGACCAGGGGTGTCAAATATGCGGCCCGGGGGACAAATCAGGCCCCCGGAGGGCTTCTATCAGGCCCGCAGTGGAACTGGCGGTCTTCTGCTTCTTCTTCCGGTTCTGCTGCTGCTGTGTCATCGTAGGTTTGCATCTTACAGAGATACACACCTGAACAGCACACTCAAGATTGCAACAGCACAGACATTTTGATGCAATAATTCAGAGCAAGAGGTGTCAGTTATCAGACACTGTTAAATAAACAAGATATTGCAAGAGTGCTGACGTTTGAAGCATGTTTTCATTTTAAGTAAAAGAAAAGCCCCTATGTGTTTGTGTCCTTTATAAAGTTTATATCTCCGCTACCTGGCATTACATTTTATGACACGCAGGGCCCGGCCCAACAAGGTCTCATTTATGTCAGATCCCGCCCTCATAACAAATGAGTTCGACACCACTGATCTAGATCATCTACTAGGAAATTCACAAGTATCTCACACACAGACACTGACCCCTGCTTTATGCCCAGTGGAAGGTAAAAAGCCTCCACGATCCCTGGGCTAATCTGGCCTGAAGAAAAATTCCTTCATGACCACAAAGTGGCAATTGGCATTACCCGGGGCCTATAAGAAAGGGCCACGAGAGCCAAGCACTGGCTTATCCTTTCCTGCCCTCCTCTCATGATCTACCTGAATTCACAGAATCAGCATTGCTGTCACATGGCTATCTATAGCCTCTGCTTAAAAACCTCCAAAGGAAAGCCCACCGTCTCCCAAGGAAGCCTGTTCCACTGAGTAACCGCTCTAACTGTCAGGGAGTTCTCCTTAATGTTTGTTGTGATGGTTTTGCAGAAGAAGAGGATTGAGGTAGGGTAACGCTAACAGCAGCTTTTAGGGAACTGTCAAGGGGCAGTTGAAACCAAGACCACCATGACTGCTTCGGAGTGGGTGTGGTTAACAACAGAAAGGATCATTGTATAGTTGCCCAAGAAGACCATCTGAGCTGCAGGGAAGGGGCTGCTCTGCAGACACAGGACGCTGAGCGAGGAAAACTTCCCCGATCGAGCCAAACGCTGCCTCTAGAAGTTTCAGCACCAACCAGGACTCACCTCGGCTGTGTCGCTGTTCGACTGGGAGCCTTCGCCAAAGCTGCAGTCTCCTCTGATCAGCCTTTCCCCGCTCTCAGCTTCTGCCTCGCCGAACTGCAAAGACTCTGTTGCGGGCTTGAAAGACAGAACACCGTCCTGAAAGCAGAGAGGCAGCATCTATAAAATACAGTGTTTGTTTCCTAATAATGGCTCTTTTTCAGAGACTGACAGGCACATTTTGCCAGGCGTCTCATCAGCGGAATTTGCACCTTAAAAAAAAAAAAAGACTCAGCCTTTGAAGGATACACAGATACAGACAAAGGGTCAGAGTCAAAGTGTTCGCAAGTACATGCAGCATGTAATCTTCCCAGCAGACCCTCTGAAGAAAGAGCACACAGCTTCTCTTTACAATCCTTTAATTTCTCCACACGATGCCAGTGCCAACCACCCACCCATCAATCAATCAATCATCGTCTCCTTTGGTGAGCTCAATTAGAAATAAGACCAAGCCATTACTTGTGCGTCCTTTGATTTACTGCACTCGGGTGGGTCGGGCAGGCCTGTGGAAACCAGCATGAGCTGGGAACGGCCTGCTCCCACACACTGTTCCCAGGTAAGATGGTCTGATCGGGGCTGCGAGCGAGCCCGTAGCTAACATGGGGCCCATGGGGCCTGCCCCCCTAGTGTTTCTTCTGGGCCCCCTCCCTCTTGGGCTACCCTTAGTGCTCCAACTTACCACCTGCATGGTACTTTCATTTAATTAGCTGGCAGGCCCCCTGAGGCCCCCTCCAAAAAAATTCCCTAGCTACGGGGCTGGCTGCGAGTATTTCCTTTACCTGAGCAGAGCCTGTGGCTTTGTACAACTGCTCCTGCAGTTGAGGGATGTGCTTCTTGGCTTCCTGGATCTCCTTGAGCAGCCGGGGAGCAGGCGTGCGGCTGTAGTCGTCTTGCAAGATCTGAAAGTGAGAGGATTGGTCATAGGCCCATAGCTAGGATTCTGTGGCTTCTGGGGCAAAAATTCTTCTGCTGGAGCTGCCACTATATGCCCCTCACCAATTATTTGTGCACACCCCTCTCCCTCTCCTCCTGCAACATTTAAAGGGCCCTCCAGCTGATCGGCAGGTCATGTGCTCCCCAACAATCAGCTGAAGGGCCCTTTGGCCCGTTAAATCTTGCAGGAGGGGAGGGAGAGGGGGGCACACCACCTCCCCGCTTCTTCTCAAATTCCTTTAAATGCTTTTGGGAAGAAGCAGGGGGACCTTTAAGAAACGGGACGGAGCCCCCAACAGCCCCACTGTACCTATGGGCCAGATCGGTCGCTATCCTGGCCTTCTGGTTCAATATCAAGCTACCTGCATGCAAACCCACGTCTTGATGATGCTTCAGTTTATATCGCCCAGGCTGCATTCAAATGTTGTAGAAGGCCAACATTAAGCCAAGATGGGCATGAAACCGACACTACCATGCTGGCTTCTCCCTCCTCCCTTCTTGCAGAGTGAGGTACAAGTGGGGGCCCCGCAGAGAAAACTGACTCTGCCAAGCACTTGAACATTGCCGATCAGAGTTCATTCTTAACTGGGATTCTCTGCACGAGGAGGACGCAGTGCACATAAGGATGGCAACAAGCCCGGTTTCTGCACATCTAGCCCTACCACTGGCTTTTTGTGATGTCTGAATGCAGTGAGAGAGTTAAGAACATAAGAGAAGCCAATGTTGGATCAGGACAATGGCCTATCCAGTCCAACACTCTGTCACACAGTGGCCAAAAATACCGGGTGCCACCAGGAGGTCCAGCAGTGGGGCCAGGACAGTAGAAGTCCTCCCACTGTTGCCCCCCCCCCCAAGAATACAGAGCATCACTTGCCCCAGCCTGAGAGTTCCTATCTATACCTTGTGGTTAATAGCCACTGATGGACCTCTGCTCCATATGTTTATCCAATCCCCTCTTGAAGCCGTCCATGCTTGTAGCCACCACCGCCTCCTGTGGCAGTGAATTCCATCTGTTAATCACTCTTTGGGTGAAGAAGTACTTCCTTTTATCCGTTCTAACTCAACTGCTCAGCAATTCCATTGAACTCCCACAAGTTCTTGTATTGTGAGAAAGGGAGAAAAGTACCTCTTTCCA